>NC_045430.1:160112924-160250424 GCF_902635505.1 Sarcophilus harrisii | reverse complement strand
CACTACAAGACTACAGATATCAGATCTGGCAGTTAGGATCCAATTAACACTTTGGTCAGAATAATCAGATTGCATGTGTAAGCCTTGTATAATTCGTTTATTGCTTCCATGCATCTTCTGTCTGTAGGTAAATTTGTTGCTGTTATTTCCAAGCTTGGATTCCCTATTTCACTAGCCCTTGGGTTATATTTCAAGTCTTTTGCAGGGCAGTGATGAACTCTCCCTTTTCCAGCAATTTAGATCACTTTTCCCACAGATATTACTGCTTGAGAGAAGGTTTGTTTCTGGTAGTTTTGTTTTGTACTCTTACCATGTCATTATATGTCTAGAAAAAAATTGCTTGCAATCTTTACTAAGCACGTTTTATTTAGTGTAACTGTGACTGTTTTTTTTCTCTCCCCCAAATGTAATCATTGTGAATCTTGCATAACAGCCTCATACACCATAAATGACATATGCAATGACATTTACATGTGTACTGTCATGCAAAACCATTTCCTGGTACACTGGATATAATACTATGAATGAAAAAACATCCTGGTTTGGTTTTATCATTTTCCTAGCCATGGTCAGTTCAGTTTAGAGGTTCTTTAGGAAAACACTAATCAGTGAAGAATACTACACTGTAAATTCGGCAGTCTTGGCTAATACTTTATGGTCAGTTTAGTCACGCTTTAAAACATTATAACTAACTGGATAAAAATGTAGAAAGAACAATCTCACCCAAAGGAGCCGGTAGTCTTTAGAAAAATAATAATCGGATATACAAATCCCAGCAAATAAATTTTAAACTACAGTGACATAATACCTTACCAAAAACAAAATGACTAATAAACACTTTTTGTAATAGTACAGTATTTGACTCTCAGTGTAGATTTTTTTTGGGGGGGAGGTTTAAGTTAATGTTTCTTTCATTTCTTTCACATTATGCCTAAAATAAATTTAAGTTCTTAGCATCATAACATATATTACAAATTCAGTACAAACTGTCAAAGTGCCACAAAAATGTAGCTAAACAAAAATCTATTTTCAGATCATTTTTTAAAAAAAAGTGACATATATGGTAAAGTTTTTCTTAAATTGATTATTGGTTTAAAATTCATGCTTTTTAAAATCAAGGTTTTCTCACTGATATGAAGTATCATAAAAAACAGCTCCTTCTAATACTTTTCATTATCCACAAATGTCCATTTTGGGATAATTATCACTATAGATTTCTTGAAAGAAAAGATGTCTTCTCTTTTCCACAGTCTAAATCCCACACAATGTTAAAAGATCTACAAGAAAACCTCCCCATTCCTCAGAATACTGGCTACAACTTGGGAGAATACAGAAAAATAAAAAATAGACTTGTAGGGATGGGTTATAAGCTGTAGAATTTCAGGGATGATTCATAATATTTAGATCACAAATCAAGCAAATCAGCAAAGTATGAATTCCACAACTTCAAGACAAGTGTTCATAATAGCTAGCACTTATATTGTACTTTCAAGATTTACAAACTTTTAGTTTATCTTCACAACTCTATGAGGTAGACACTATTTTAAAAATACCCTTTTTTCGCTCACAGGAATCACATTCACATGTTCCTAACTCATTTAATGTCCCATCCTGTATACTACCTTCCTGCTCCTCCTTATCTAAAGCTCTGATTTATATCACTCTCATTCTTTATCCTCCCCCCATTTCTACCTCCTTAATTCTAGTGTCTTTCCCTGTAGATTATTGACAATTTATCCTCTTTTACATAATCGTTGTTTTTCCCTTTAGATCTAGTTCCTGGGGACAGGGATTATCTTTGGCCTTTTTTATGTATCTTAGTCAGAGCCTGGCACACAGTCAGCTTCTACTAAATGCTTATTCCCTCTCTCTCACTTTCCCCTTGTACTAACTAGGTACTGGGGAGATATAGATATAAAGATAAATAAGATGTGGCCCTTTCCCTCATGGAGATTTAACTCTAGCAAGGTGAGAACAGATACCTTCTTGCTAAAAAAAAAAAAAAAAAAAAAAAAAAAAGTAAAAAGTGCTATAAAGAAAGTGCTGTGAGCTCAAATGAGGGAGATGTTACTTTTAGGGAGAGGGTCAGAGGTGGGCAAGAAAGGAAATCAAACTTTGTGTTAACAGTTGAGCTAGGTCCTAAAATAAAAGGCTGTCCTTGTGTCAGCAGATGAGAGCATTCCAGGCATGGGATGGGGAAAAGCTAGAGAGTTAAGATAGAGGAGATTGTAGGGCATTTCAGGAAGTGCCGAGCAAGACAATTTCCTGAAGCAAAATGTACATGAATCACAAAGTTGGATCATCTATTCTAAATCCTTTATTTTATGAATAAGGCAATAAAGGCTTCCAATTTATATTCTACAGAAGTTAAAAGTAGAACCACATTAAAATACAAATCTATAGACTCTTTGTCTAGCACTCCCCTACACTACAAGTAGACTGACAGAAGAGTGAAAAATAAAGGTTGGAGCCAGATTGTGAACAGTTTTAAATGCTGAACTAATAGTTTGATTTTCGTTTGTTAGGCTATGGGGAGTTAATGAAAGTTTTGGAACTACAAAAAAAGTTTTGAGTTGCGTTTTTGGTAGTGTTGGCAGCAGTGTACATAGGAGTGGGAGTGGGGGGGCAAGATTAGCTGCAAAGAAAGCTAGTTAGAAGTTATTGTAGCAATCCAGGGACAAGGTAATTAGGGTCTAAACTAGGGCAGTGAGTGTCTGAGAGAAAGTTAAGTAGGTGATAGAAGTGATGGATATTATGGATGCAGAAAGAAAAACATTTGGTTCTGGTTCCCGGCAGTGGTATTGCTTGTCCATTTGAATAGGTTTCTATGTATTTTTAAATACATTAGAAACAAAGTACAGACCCATAAAATGGGAAATGGCAGCAACCCCCCCCCCCAGGCAAACCAAGATATATTTATGTAATGGAAACATGATGATTATGAAGAATTCAGAAAAACTTGGGAAGATTGACATAAATTGATTTAGAGAGAAATAAGCAGAATCAATAGAAGAAAATACATAACAATAACAATGTGAATGAAAAAGTTAAAGGAAGTTAAACTTATCTGATAGAAAAAAAATTGAGTCGGTACAAGAGTAAACTAGTGTGTATAGATATGTCCAAGTTTCTCTGTCTGACGTTTTTGCTTAGTTGTTTTTCTCTGTCACAAGGGAGTGTTAATCTAAGAGGGAAGGTTAGGAAATGTGATGTCAAGATAAGAGGTGAGGAGGTATAACAAAGTGTGAAAAAGAACACCATAGGTGATAGAATGTTTCTTTTGAGACACTGCAACTTTAGAAGCAATTTATGAAATTCACTCTTAGGTGAGTGAATATATATATAAATATAGGAAAAACAAATAATTAGAATGGAAGAAAAATTAAAGTTACCAGTTTACATAAATGGAGATTGTACTTGGCAAATTATGCAAGATAGTTACTTTCCCTATATCAAGCAGATTATTTTATAGTGCACTTTTTTATTCAAAGGCATTATCAAGACAATATAGTTTGCAAATTTTCTTTATAGAGTTTATGTAAGTTTATGGGGTTTTTTTTTTACTCCCTGTAAATAGTTTTAAATTCAAAGTAACCTAACCTAATGAAAAATATTACATATATATATATATATATAAATACAAAAGTAGCTAAATGTTTATATATATGTTTGCAGTAGTAAAGTATACCCTACACAATTTATTTTGTTATTATAAGAATGCCTTCAAAAGATAAGCATATCAGGCAAAGATAGCTTGATTTTGATCTCAGTATGTGGTAACTTCAATTATGTGTCAGCTTATAGTTTGAAGGTATAATATACAAAACAGAACTGTGAAGCACTTTTTAGTAAACAACACTTCCAGCTTGAAATAAATTTGTGGGAGAAAAATAAAGTAAAATATATCCATTTTCATGTCATGCAATGCAGTCCAATGTGAGAGTATAATTTGTAGTCAAATATCATGGATACTTCTATCCATGAATATAAAAATAATGTTATAGATTCTATTAGCCTTGTATAGTTAATATAAACAAATATGTACAAATCAGAAAATAGCATTTTAATACTTATTTAAGGAGAATTTTGTTACTTAACAGTGACACAAAGGACATTTTGTGAGAGAGCTTGGTTGTCCTACAAGACATTCAAAAGGCTAGGATTGTCCCTTAAAGATCCCTCCCCTTCCCTTAGTAATTCATTATGAAGCCACTGATATCTTTAAAACCTTTTTTGATTTTTTCTTATACTAAGTTCAACTAGTTTACTAGAATCATTTAATTACAAAATTTGAAAAATCCTCAGCTGTCAACTAGACCAGTATCTGGAGTATTTATCTCTTTTATAACATTCCTAACAAATGTTAATTCAGTCTCTTATTGATGACAAGGAGGAAACTGAAGCAGACAGAGGTTAAAAAAACCTCGTATGGGATTACACAGCTAGTGTTTCAGGCTATCTCTGAAATCAAGTCTTTTGTACTAAAGGTCCAGGGTTTTAATAGCTGTCTCACCTAGCTGTCCCGAAATGCTTCTGATAAAGATGACTTCTTTCTACTGATGAAGCTCATTCTACTTTTGGAGAGTTGTAATTATTGAAACATTATTGGACCAACAACTCTAGTACCTTATTTTGGTCTTTTATTCTGTCCTTTAGGCCATACAGAATAAAACTGATTTCTTTTAGAAATTTCACTTTAAAACTGACATTAATCAGTGAGTCTTAGTTCACAGCTTTCATTTCATATATTTGATTCAAATAAATATTTATTAAGCACCAAAGTATACAGAGAACTCTACTAGGTTCTGGAGAGAGAAAGTGTTTTGTAAGATACACTCCCTATCCTCATGGAGTTCTCAGACTAGTAGATATATAATGGCAGATTTTCTCAACAGGATGCACTAACCAGACTCACACATTAAGAAAGTTATTTTAATTATATAATAGTAGACTATCTAATACTTTTAAAATTTTCAAAGCAGTTTACATAGTTTAGTTCATTTGAGCCTTATAACAACAACTTACAACTCTGGGGTATTATACTCTCCATTTTATAGTTTAGGAAAATGAGTCTCACAGAAGTTAAGAGATAATCCAGGGTTTTTTGACTCCATGTTCAGCAAATATAATATGCTTCCTTTATATAAAATGTGTAAAGAATAAGAGTATAGAGGGAAAAGACAAGAGGTAGGTCATTTAATGAAGGAGGTTATTACAGTAATCCTAGGCAAGAATAGATTTACAAGAATAGATGAGGCCCTAAAATATTAATTCTAGGAGAAGTTAAGAGGAAGGGATAGACAAAAGAGTTTGTAGGTATAGAAATTGATGATATTACTAACAATTAAGATGGGAAGGTGAGAGACCAAAACCGCCTAGAAGACTTAGAAGTTGTAAGACTGATTAACTGAAGGATAATGGTTCCTTTAAAGTGCATTAGTAAGTTTGAGGCAGAGGCAGTTTTCGATGAGAATAAGATGAGTTGTTTTGAATACATACAGTTTAAGGTTGCTTTGCGGAACATCTTCATGGAATGATCTAGTAGGAAATTGGAAATATAGAACTGTATCTCTGGAAGAGGTGGGTGGTCCACAGAGTCCAGTATTACAGGGTGATCACAAAGGATAAGGACAAAAAATAAAAGCCATTGGATTTATCAATATGGACATAAATGATCTTAGTTTCTGTAAAGTAGTATAGACTGAAGCGAGTTTACAAATTTTGAAGAAATGAACAGTTAAACAATCCTAGATTTTACTCCTAAGCCATATACCCCGAGGAGTATCTCCATTAAAAGTGTGATAATGGAATAATATGCTCTTCTATTCTTGTAACACTGAGAGAGGAGAATAGAGATTCTTAAACTTTTTTGTATTGTGGTATCCTTTGGGAGTTTGGTGAAACTTGTGGATTCCTTCCAGGAACTGCTTTCACTGTCTATACTGATGATCAAAGAAAATGACAAATTTCAGTTAGAGGTTTTAAAACTATAGATATTTTTTTTTCTATTCAAGTTTATAAATACTCTGAAATCCATCAGTAGACCACACTGGGGCTCATAGATAACCTTAAGAAACCCTGTTCTCTTCTAAGATGAAGTTTCAAAAAAAAAAAATTAGTTTCTTTTGCTTATCTAATTTGAAGCTCCTGCAAATGATAAATGCTGCCCTCAGCCTCAACTCAGAGTAATACTGATATAATGTCATGTGGGATCACTGGTTTCCCTTTAAAAAGATCCTAGGGCAACATAACATGTATTGATATGAGAGGTAATTGCAGCCTTGAGGTTGGAAAAAAGCATAAAGGAACCTAGGATCAAGAAACTTTTTGCTTTTTCACTTCCTGAAGATGAAGCTTCTTAATACTGAATTTTGAATTCTAGTGAGTTATTACATAATTTTTATCCTTTAGTGACATGGAAATAGGCTCTTAAACCTCTATGAGGAGATTGTGGCATGGAGAAGTTGGCTATTTGACTTACATGACCTCTCATTGGAATTTCTGAACAGTTCATCTGAACAACACATAATTTACTAATTTTTCTCAAATTCACAACCCTAAAGCATCTCCCCAAATCTTAGAATCTCAGAAATGAATTTTCATGAGAAAATGATTAATAAATAATCCTATGGGTTATAGGGAAAGGAAATGTCACTCACCTGCCATTCATTTATTGTCTTCTATTTAATATAACCATGTAGATATTGACCAAATAAAGAAAATAATGACTGTTTTGAATTTTTCAGGCAAATAACTAGAAACATTAAGACTACTGATGACAAGTAAACAAGCACTTATTGTTTAATTTTCATTTATTTTAATTATATTTTTAATTAATTCATTTAAAAATATTTTTATTTATTAAGTACAAGTCTTATTGATGGGGGATCCCCAATACTGTGTCTCTTTAACTTGGGGGGCACATGAGGTAGAAACTCCTTAAAGGAGAGATTTTCCTTGAACCCTTCCCTCTGCAAAAGACCTACCCCAGGGAATCAAGACAAGTAGTTTCATTCTCTTATCCTGGAGGAGACTGGCACACCTCCCATTGATAATACTCACTATGGATTAGACCCTTTATTGAATTGAAGATTAGTCCAGGGACATTCATTAAAATTTCTATTCAATTCAGAAGATCTCTGTCCAATTACAACTCAAACTGGCCCAGCCTTTAGCCAAAGTTTCAATTATAAAAAGGGGCAACTGGGATCAACTTCTTGCAGAGGGCCAAAGCAGGAATCATGCTAGGCCAAGGGACATCCTTTGGCATAGCTGCCTGCTAGGACCCTCTGCCCACTGAGAGGACATTTTCTTTTCAGCATCAACCCTTCTTTATCTCTCTTACTTATTTCCTTACCAGGATCACAACCCTCTTTACCTCTCTGTCTGGATTTCTCTACTAAGAACTTTATCTCTCTGCCAGGATTCCTCTGCTAGACCTTTACTTCTCTGTCTGAACATTGCCACTAAGGAAGTCAGCCTTCAAAAGCTGACTTCCCAGTGGCAATAAACTTCTTTTTGGCAGAATAACTTTTTGGGTTTGTAAATTCATTTATGACGGACCTGCGCCGACCAGAGGAGGGTTCCTACAACTCTCTACCCTGTGCTGAACCTCATCATTATACAGAGCTCTGAGTATATATAAAGGAGCTGTCTATTAGGTAATACAAAATAATGATTGCATTATGTTTGTAGATTAGGTGAAAAATTTGTAATGTAGTTTTAATTTTTTTATCCTCATTACTTGAATCATATTTTAAATTGTTAACATAAACATGGAATAGTGTTAAGCATTCCATACAAAATTATGTATAGATAAAGATCAGAGTCTATACTTACTTTTCCTCAATTACCTCTAGATTCTAGGCCACTGAGTTGTTAAAAAGATATAATGTCAATTTAAAATCTGTAACAGTAAAATCTGTACCTCAGACAGTCCACTAGACTTATAGTGGATATATAGCCACTATATCTATATATCTGTATAGATATATAGATATATCTATATATATACAGAGAGAGAGAGAGAGAGAGAGAGAGAGATTGAAAAAGAGAGAGAGAGAGAGAGAGAGCGCAGCAGACTTATGGTTACTTGAACTCTGTTGCTTTTCCTTGGGTAAGTAAAACAGTGGACCAGCATTATGGCTTAACCTTGTTCTAACTGCTATCTCCTTATTCAAAATGGGATCAAGTTTTATACCTATCCTTTACTTATGTGATGGTTTTGAATATGCCAACATAAGAACATATTATAAACTAATCCTCTCATATAATCTGGAGTTCTAAGGAGACTTAGAGATCAGTTAGTATAGTTTACCTGGAGGATGGAAGGCAACCAGGTTGCATAATGGGTATGGTGTCAAGCCAAGAGTTAGGAAGAGTATTCTTCCTGACTTCAAATTTGGCCTCAAATACATATAAGTTATGTAACCCTGGACAATTCACTTAACCCTGTTTGCCTCAGTTTCCTCATCCGTAAAATGCTGATAAATGGCAAACCACTCTAGTATTTTTGCCAAGGATACCTCAAATGAAGTCACAAAGAGTCAAATATGAATAAAATGAATGAACAACAAAACAACAATACAGTTTTTACCCTAGGCTTTGTGAACTTTAAAAAAAAAAGGTGATAACCTTATTTCAATATGATCAATATGATTTCTTTGTATATTTTATTTTATGCATTTAAAAATATTCTTCTGAGAAGTGCTTCATAGGCTTACTAGATTGCTAATGGGATCTAAAACATTAAAAAAAAAAGTACAATGCCTAATCTAGTTCAACAGATTCATTTTACAGAGAAATAAAGTGAGACAATATTTCATTGCTTGCAAAAGGGGCTAATATATATAGAATTTACAATGTCATATTTCTTCAACTAATATTTAACAAAAATATTGAAAATATCACAAATGGAGTAACAAATACTTTTCATTCCAAAAAATAAAATAAAAACTTCATTTGAAGTATATAAATGATATTTTGAAAAACTGGCTTTACTTACAAAAAGGGAAACACTCATGTTACTGAAGTCAGTTATAATAAAGAAAAAATGTGGATACGGAAATTTAGAATTTATCTTATATAACCTGGGATATCATCCACTGAGGTTACAAAAGAGTACACTGAAATTAAACATATGAAAAGAATGCAAAAATGAATAATAAAAGCAAATTTCATGTATCTTGGGAAAACATAATGCAAGTAAAATCAGTTATTTTTAGGATAAAAAATTCCTATGACTATTCAATATTGCTTTCAGTATTAGTTTTGTATCATCCTAATTATTTCAGTCCTTGGACAATATTTTACATGCTAATTGAAATATAACAGTATAATGAACACAAAAACAGTTTGAAATATATGACAATATGCTATCTATTGGTATGAATTGCAAGGGAAATATATCTTTATCCATATCAATCTATAGATCCATATGACAATATCTACTTATGTGTTGATTGTGATCTAAACATATGTGTAAATATTTACATTATATTAATATAAGTGGGTAACTATTTATAAGACTGAAAAGGATGGGTCAGTAAATATTTTGGGGATTTTTCCCAGCTCTGATCACTCTGCAGTTTTAACAAACCATTTTCTCCATGACCTCTTCTCCCCCAACTTGTTTCTTCATTACTAAAACAGGAACAGCAACATTCCTGCCAAAATGGATTTCCTTTCAGCACAGAGCTGATGATACCATTCCCCTAATCAGTGGATACCAGTGTTTCCTATTGACTCTAGGATAATTATTAACTTTGTGGTTACTCATTTTTTGATTCTTTGGAAGTCCATTTGGGGTTCATTTGGCAGAGATATTTGAGTAGTTTGCCATTTCCTTCTCCAAGTCATTTTATAAATAAGGAAACTGAGACAGAGTTAAGTGACATGCCCAGGATCACACAGCTAGTAAGTACCTGAAGTAGTATTTGAATTCAGGAAGATGAGTCTTCTTGGTTCCAGGAGTTACTGTATTGACTGACTATACCACCTATAAACTCTAGTCGGCTTTTAAAGCCATCCAAAACTGGGTCCTATCCAACCTATATTTCCTACCTAATTGTACATTTTTCCTCTTCCACATTTCTTTTTTAATATTTTGTTTCAAACATTGATTATCTCTCTCTTCTAATGACTCCTAATGAAGCAAATTTGTTAATTATTTAAAAAAAAATTTCACAACAATCTTATATAGCCTGGCAAAATAAATCTCCATATTTTATTTTTATTTATTCTAAAAGTCTGCATATTGAGGTCCAATACCTAGAGATTTATTTAGAGGGACAGAAGTAGAAGAACAGAGAGAAAAAGTATTTGCAAATATTCTGTGTTTTAATAAAGATGCTTATTATCTGAGCAAAACAATTCTATTGTCACTATGACTTTCTAAAAGATGGCACTGAAAGTGGCCAGTGATAGGCCACATGTTTCTCATATCTACTGGGCACAGAATGTCATATTTTATGGAAGATATTTGTATGCCAAAGGGGTATAAACTCTTTTCCCTTTAAAGTTTCCTATATTAAGTACAAAATCCACCTCAATTCTACCTCCACTAAGTCTTCATAGTGGAAATTCATTCACTTCTTATTTAGAAATGCTGTTTATTCATTTACTTCTCCAACATTTCCCTTAGAAAAGAATTTTCTACTAGAATTGACCAGTTGATTTTTATTTCTCCAACCTTCAGCTGCTGTCTTGATTCTTCAGAGTTTTCAAGTGTTAATGTAAACCTAGAAAAGGTTTTAAAGAGGCTGAAAACCAAATAGATTTGCAAAACTATGTTTTAATTCAGTTTAATTCAGTAATTCAGTGAATAGATGTTTGAATTGTTATTCCCATAATTGTTAGTGCTACTTGAGTGGCATCCTCAGGCTTTATTTAATTGTTTTTTATGATTGTTCTTTAGCACCATTTGCAAATCTTATACTCCTCTCATCTCCTTCATCTTGGAAGCCACATTTGGAAGTCACAGAGGCAACAGAGAGCTTAAGAATTTTGAGGACACCATGCTGCTTAAAAAAAAAAAAAAAATTAGGTATTGAATGTTACTTTACTAATTGCACAAGAAGAATTGTCATTATCACTTATGATGATAATGATGATGATGATAATGATGAATATTTCTTTGAGGGGGACTCTACATATTCCTAATAAAATGTCAACCTAGTGAAAAACTTTGAAAGGCAAAATAATGAAACAGTAGAAAGCTAAACTGGGAATTCAGACACTTTCTTGAACAATTACTAACTAACTGAAGGATTTTAAGCAAAATTCTTCATTTATTCAGAACTTTAATTTTCTTAAAGGAAAATTCAAGGGTTGGACTAATTAATGACATCCAAAACCCATTCTAGCACTAAATTTATGAGCCTATGAACCTGAGAATGCAAGTATCATTTAAAAAGTAACAAAACAAAACACATACCAAAAGGCTACTAAAAAGTTCATTAATATAATAGAGATTTTAGGGAAACTTATTACTACTTTAGTAGAAACTCCCCTTCCCCACCCAAGTCGTATGCAAATTTATCCTATGAAAAAGCATATTCAAAAACACAAGTTGCCTCATAATAAATATCTCGTCTTTAATTTCTGGACTTTTAACTTTAATTCTAGTTCCAATGTTTCTAAGTGGAGACGGATTGACCTTTTCAAAACTGTTAGCTGCCATTTTAAACATTAAAGGTGCCACACTTGTAAAGTTGTCAAGAGTCTGAGGAATCCACCAGAAGATGCAGAAATGTAGATTTTTCTCTTACTAGTGTTATTAACTGTTGTTGTTCAGCCATTTCAGCTGTGTCTAATTCTTCATGATTCCATTTGGGGTTTTCTTGGCACAGATATTGGAATGGGTGACTATTTACTTCTGCAGTTCATTTTACAAATGAGGAAACTGAGGCAAACAGGGTTAAGTGACTTGCCCAGAGTCATACAATTAGTAAATGTCTGAGGTCATATTTGACCGCAGGAGGATGAATCTTCCTGACTCCAAGGCTGGGTATTCTATACACTGCACTACCTAGCTACTGTCCAGAATGGTTTTTATTATGCTATTGCTATGGCTCTCTCTTTATAGAAGATTACCTCATTCTTTGTTTCAACAGGAATATAAGCCACTTCACGTCTCCTAAAAGTTTTTGTAATAGCTAGAAATACCTTAATGGATTTTTTGTTAAAAATGATTTGTCTGACAAACTTCTTCCTATACTGGGACCAGGAATAGACAGTGCAGGTTTCTATCTCCTTTTAGGAGAAAGAGAGATTTGTAGCTCTTTGAACTCCTAGAGACAACCTGAATTTTGTGTATGCTGATTAATGAAAAGAATCCCCTAGGTTGAATTAACTCCATAGCTTGGAAAAATCCCAGATTGATTTTGCTTTTGTTTTTGTTTTTTTGATTATGTAAAAGGGCTATTCTCTACCTCATTATTTATCTAGCCTTAATCATTGAATGGGCATTTCCTTAGTCAAACCGAGACCTGGGAAAGACCTTAGCTTAAAAAGGCCACTAAGTCCATCTCCATTTGTCCTGATCTCTATCTTGCCACTGGACCCAGGTGGCTCCAGATGAGAAAGTGAGGCTGGTGACTTTGCCCAGCCCTCCCTCAGTTAAATCCAATTCTCCTGCAAGTCATGGCATCCCTTTCCTGATGTCATGGTCCCCTTCAAGAACGAAGGACAAACAACAAACAAACAATTCCATATTTTAAATAAGTTTTTGTGTCAAATTTAAAGTTATGTACGTACGTACTTATGGAAAACAAATATAGAGCATTATCTTCCGGAATTTACTTTGCTTGGACACAATTGTCTTGTAGTTCATTTGTGCAATGATTTTGGGGCTATCACAAGTTCCATACCAGATAATAAATGCTTGTTAAATTATTCTAGATAGTTTCTAAAGCAAGGCTTAGTTAAAACAATCTTAAGTGAAACCACATAATTTTTGAAGGTAAACTATATCTTAAATGACCCATGAAGAACTTTTGTTATTTGCTATTAAAATTTTTAAATGGACATTGCTTCTAAATAAAATCTTGCAATCCCTTGGCCAAATCCAATTTCTTTCCCAAAAAAATTCTTTAAGAAAAATCACTGAAATGATTAATACAGGAAAATGAGCAAATGTTTATATTTTGCTTATTCTGCTTTCAGATAAGTCTCACCTAGTGAGAGCTGCAATTGTTTTAATTTATTAAAACTTCAATATGCACTCAGTCCATAAACAAACCAAAAAATTTTTTTTCAGAGAACCTAGAGCTTAACAATTGAAACAATCGTCTAAGAATATATTGTCATTAAAATATCTTTATCAGCTCGTCATGAAGTCAACAAACAGTTATTGATAAGTTCTCATATTTAAAGGGTCAGTAACATTTTTATTATTAGAATGTAAATCAGGGATTTCTCATATCCTCAGAAAGCAATTTCACAACTCTAAGCAAATAGATAATCCTTCCATTCATTCATTTTGCAACTATTTGTTAAGATTTTATCAAATGTAAAACACTATACAAAGTAAGGAATGAGAAGAGGAGGATCACAAATAATTAAAACATGCCCCTCTCCTCATAAAGCCTACATTCTAGCAGGGGTTATGCCATACTGCAATATGCAATGTTGAGCAACAGCAAAGAATAAAACATGTTCTCATATATTTTACCATAAGAGAATGGGATTTAGGAAAGGTTTAAAGTAATATGAGAGGTAAGAGGAAGGACAAATCATTCATTATTTAGATAATCAGTGAAGTCTTCAAGGAGAGGGTGGCATCTGAGATGTACTTTGAGGTCTAGGTCAAATTTCAAAAGATTGAGATTTCAAAGACATTTCTATGCTCAGGCAATGATAGTATAAGCAGGTTTGCATCATTGATAAAGTATGGGACACATCCATAGGACAAATAGCATACTTTGGTTAAAAGCATGGTGATTTGGGAAGCCAGGTAAAAAAAATCTAGAAAGATAAAGAAGATTAGATTGCAGAAACCTTGGATGGTAGGCTAAGGAGGTTGTACTTAAATTAACTTTGCCAGTGGTTTTCAAGCTTTTAACTGTAATAGAATTCCTTTATAAAATAACACTGATGTATCTCTGCTGGTAAAGATTTAAAGCTATGACTTAAATGCCTATTATTTATGGTATCAAATTACCAAGGCTGCTGTTTAAAACATAAAAATATTTTTAGGTTAATTTCATCTTGAACACTATCACAAAAATACAGCAATTATTGAGCTTATGATTGTTTGCTATTAGCAAGTGTTTGATAAAATTGGAAACCAGATTTCATCGTAAAAGGTTTTCAACACTTCCACTTTTGGTTTAAGAAAACCAACATCTGAGAATTACTTCAGGTAGCATGGTGGAATAAAATCTGGTTTCCAATTCCAGCTCTATTATTCACCAGCTGTGTGACTCTGAAGCAGATCTTTACCTCTCTGAGCATTAGTTTCTTAGTCTGCAAAATATTGTGATAAAGGTGCCATGGAAACTTTAAATTGCTAGTTAGTTAGAATTGTTAGTTCATTGTGTTTATTTTGAAAAATTTAAAATTTGCTTTTAAACTGTTTTCTTTACAAATGTTTTTGTTAATCTGCCAAAACTATGGAATCATTTTCTAAATCAGTTAATATAACACTATGTATGTAATTTATAACCAAAAATTATATATAAATGCAAAAAATGGCATAAAATATATCATGAAAAAATGTGCAATTAGAAAAGAAATGGTGTTTTGTTATATAAGGAGGCTGAGGGCTAATAACAACAATAACAACAACAATAATAATATTAAATCGACATCCCAAGTTTACACTGATATGTATAAAATGTTAAAAGACCAAGAGACTTCCAATCCATTCGGTATTTTGATCTTCTATGGAGAACTTATGGAAGAACACGAACAAGGCAGACTAATGAAAGGAATTGCCACTTTTGTTAGTCACAAATCTGTTGAAATACACACACACACACACACACACACACACACACACACACATCATTTGAACCAAATCCAAATTAGAGATAGCTACTATCGTATCAGTCAACCAAGGATTTCTAAACACCTCATGTGTGAGTCACGTGTACTGTTTACATTTTAGGCTCTAAAGATCAAAATATACAAAGAGTGAAATAATTTCTCCTCTCAAGGAACTTCCATCTTAATGGGAAAGACAAGAAAACACCTAGAACTATACATACCATAAAAAAGTGAGTAATGGTTACATTTCCAAAGTAGTTAAATAGAAGCTATTGGGGGGAATCAGGCAGGGCTTAATTCAAAAAAATAATTGTTTGTCTACACCCCAGAGAGAGGACTGTGGGAACTGAGTGTGGTTCATACCATAACATTTTCACTCTTTTTGTTGTTTGTTTGCATTTTATTTTCTATCTCTCTATGTCTCTGTCTGTCTCTGTCTCTGTCTCTCTCTTTCTTTTTCTCTCTTTCTCTCTTTTCTTGCTTCTCTCTCTCCTGGTTTGAGTTGATTTTTCTTCTGTGGCAAGATAATTATATAAATATGTATGCATATATTGCATTTAACATATATTTCTACCATGTTTAACATATATTGGAGTACTTGCCATCCAGGGGAGGGTGTGAGGGAAGGGGAAGAAAATTGGAACACAAAGTTTTGCAAGGGCTAATGTCGAAGAAGTGTCCACACATACGTTTTGAAAAATAAAAAGCTTTAATAAAAAATAATAATTGTATGAGTTTCATCTTTAAGGAAAGGAAGGAATCTTATAAGGCCAAGGTAAGGAGGGAGTTCATTCCAGGCATGGAACTAGATTCACTATTAATTTTTTTGTTTTCTGTTTTCTTGGTTTGACCCAATAGTCCATAATGGACATTGATAGGAGAAAAAATAAAAACATTCTCCCCTTTCAAATTCTCTAAAATACAAATGGTCACTGATTATTCTATATGTAGCATAATGAGATGTATCAAGTATCATTTGATTATGCAACATATTATTGGACAGGATCATCAGCTGGTTCTAAGCCAGTTCTGTCACGTGACTATGGTTTCCCATGGTTTCATTAAAATACATCTCTATACTACTGAGAGAAACTGAAGTGGTAAGGTACCCTATGTGTACTTGTCTGCCTTTACAACTATTTTGCTAAAAATGTCTTTGGACTATTTTGTGGCACCATAAATTTCTATCAAACCTAATTTGCTAAATATTTTACAGTACGCAATAAGGAGCCATTAAAAAGTTCTATGACAGTAGAGTGACATGATCATATCTATGGACAAAGAAGATTATTAATATATTAGTGATTTGAAGGATGTATTGAATAGGAAAGCAGGACATTTCATACATAGTATAATAATTCTAAATTCTCAAATAATGGAACATTTTGATTGTATTAAATTTTGAAATTTGCAGAAACAAATCCAACAGACACAAGATTAAAAGGGAAGTACAAAGTTGGGAATTTTTTTTTTTTTACAGCCAGTAAAGAACTATATCAAATTAATAAGAATACAAGTCATTCTCCCATTGATAAATGGTCAAAGTATATGAAGAGACAATTTTCAGATGATGAAATTAAAGCTATCTATAATCATATGAAAAAATGTTCTAACTCACTTTTGATTGGAAAAATGCAAATTAAAACAACTTTGAAGTACCACCTCATACCTCTCAGATTGTCTAAGATGACAGAAAAAGATAATGATAAATGTTGGAGGAAATGTGGGGAAACTGGGACACTAATGCATTGTTGGTGGAGTTGTGAAATGATCCAATCATTCTGGAAAGCAATTTGGAATTATACCCAAAGGGCTTTAAAACTGTGTTTACTTACTCAACAGTGCCACTAATGGATCTGTATGCCAAGGAACTTATAAAAGAGGGGAAAAGGACCCATATGTGCAAAAATGTTTGTAGAGTTCTTTTTGTGGTAGCAAAGATTTGGAAAATGAGTAGACTGGGGAAAGGCTGAACAAGTTGTGATATAAAGATAATGGAATACTATTATTTTATAAAAATGATGAAAAGCTGATTTTTAGAAAGGCCTGGAGAGATTTATATGAACTGAGGCTGAGCGAAACAAGTAGAACCAGAAATACATTGTATGCAATAACAGCAAGAATGTGTGATGATCAACTGTGAAAGACTTGTTTCTTCTCAGTGATCCTAAGTAATCCCAAAAGGCTTTGGATAGAAAATGCCATCTGCATCCAGAAAAAGAATTATGGAAATTGAATTTAAATCAACACATGCTATGTTCACTTCTTTTTTCTGGTTTTTTTTTTTTCTTCTCCCATGGTTTTTCTCTTTTATTTTGATTTTTCTCTCCCAACATGATTCTTAAAGCAACTGCATTAAAAAATTATTAAAAAAAAAAAAAGACAATGCAGTGATCAGAGGTGAATATGTGAATATGTATGTGTGTATGTAAATACATACACACATACATATATATAAATACATATATATAAATATTCTCACACATACACACATGAATGTATATACATACATATATACATGTATATACATACATATATAAATATACACACATATATGTATATATATTATATTGGGATATAATACAACCATCTTGATGTTCCCTTTACTAACACTAAACACGATTCTGTGTTTATATGAACATCTGATGAATCAAAAAAATCTCATTCCCAATCAATGGTTTTCTAATTCTTTAAACTGTGAGAAATGAAGAAGTAGGTCAAGGATAATTAGTAACCTTAGCATTAAGAAAGGCCAATTTGTGTTTGTTTTGCTACTTCTGCTTTTCCTTCAGCTGGATCTTCATCAGCCCCCCACTTTACCAAATGCAAATATAACATCTACTGTGCATACTGCTATAGTGCATGATTTGAGGGTGTAACAAAATAAGTTATCCCCTTAAGACAATTTCCACAGGTATGGTTTCCCCAAGTGATCTAGTGATCAAGTTTTTATTTTTTACTGTAATTATCCAGACAGAAATAAAGGTCAGTATATATCTGTATAAGACTTTGCTCCAAGTATAGCCTCAGAATACTCAATCTGGTATACACATTTAAAAGTATTTAACCTACTTTATTTAACCTATTTTCTCCATTCCCTATTATTGCTTTTATTCCCAATTCATTGGTTCCTTCTTTTAGTCTCTGATGTTTGGAATCACTGTCCTTACTCAGCCTCCCAAGAAAAGTCTACTTATTTTTTGTGGTGGTACCTCTAATATCTCCATCACGCCAATTGATAATCTTAGTTACTTTTCATTTTTTTACTAATACTATCTTATACCATGTTAAGGAAAACTTTTTTTGTTGTATACTACCCCAGACAAGGATTTATCTTCTATACATATTGTCTGGATCTCACAAAAGAGTGATCAGGATTCTGTATCAAGAGCTATTACAGCTCATACAATGTGAGAATCAATACATAGAAGGAACTAGAGTTTAGCCTATAGAAGAAAAACATGAAGGGAGAAGTGATATCTATATTTTTGAAGAGCCCTCATTTAGAAGAGAAAGATTAGAATTGTTGTTCTACCTTGACAGGAAAGAACAAGTAGCGCGTGCTCTCTCTTTTCGTGTGTGTGTGTGTGTGTGTGTGTGTGTGTGTGTTATTGTTGCAAAAAGTCAGATTTGAATGCGAACATCTATTCATATTTAAGCGAAGAATTTCCTAACAATTAGACCTACCCCAAAGAAAAATGGATTATGAACTACCTTGGAAAGTAAATGTCTCCCGTGATCCTCAGGTGAAGGATGATGATCATTTGAAAGGGATGTTATAGAAAATATGGCCTCTGTGGTGTGTTTTCCCTCTTCTAAATTTAAGCTTCTTTAGGGCAGGTACACTTTCATCAAATTTTTGTATCTCATTTCCAATCAGAGCACAAAGCTCTTCACAAAAAAAGTACTGATGAAATTTTGTTGAATTCATTTGAAATACTGTTCTGAACATTATGAATCTCCTATTTTTGCATAATCAAATCATGTTCGTATATCAACAGTCTGATATGGTTTAAAATATTTGCCATTGATTTACAATTAGGTATAGTCAATTGAGATTTTCAACCATTTAGATGTGTTGAGTAGGAAAATCTGACTTTCTGTCCTCTTTTGTGACATTCTTAAAATGAAAAAAACACTTCTTTTGGTCTTTTGGGCAACAAACCTGCTAGTCAGAGGATCTTTTCAAGTTATAATATTGTGTCTGCACTTTCTTTTTTTTTTCCTTCCAGGATGCACACAAATCTAGAGCACATAAATATACAAAATAGATGCTTCCAGTTTAGAAGTTGTTGCTGAGTTTTTATTTTTTTTTCCTTCTGATTTGGCAACTACCCTATGTTTCTTTTTGCCATTCTTTGAATAATGTAAGATAATGACTATTCAAAAGGATATATGATGAAATGTCACTTTGAGGTACACAATGCAGATTTAAAATACAGAATATATTTGATAATTTGATAAAAAACTCATGAATGAGTTAAGTTCCCAAATTTTCTTTTTATGAAAACAATGTAAATGTATGCTTTTTTATAACTAGAATAATACTGAATTGTTTTTGATTAACAAAGAAAATGGTCTGCTACTTCAGTGCCTTGAAAAGCTATTCTGTGATTACATTACAGTACAATGAAGAAAAGTCACTAATGGGTATCTCAGAGGTCAGTACTGAGATTGTGGCATTCAAATTTGTTTATTAATGAGCCCAGGATAGGGTTGTGCTTCTAGAATGTCAAGATTTGTTAATGGAACAAAATTTGAAGTACTGTTAATACCCTAAACCACATAGAATATCTAAAGAAATCATTTTAATGTAGTACAGTGGGACCTATAAAATAAGTAACCCTGTCCTTAGCAACTAGGACATTTCTGGTTGGGAAAGCTTAATCATAAGAATAGTCATTCTTTTTTTTTTTCAACAATGGGAATAAAATGGGGTATTCAGGATATTGAAAAGAATTATTGCAAATGTGTACACTTTTGGTCACTGGGCTTTCATGATGAGAACACTGCGCATATTAACTGGTGAATGTAGTTATCATAAATTATATTTGTATGAATGATATGTTTATTCATATATTCAGATGCATAATGGTTTGAAAAATGATTGGTTTTATAATCAATCCAAAGGAGGTGCTGCATTAAAAAAATGCCCTCTAGGGGGCATCTGACCTCCCAGACCTTTTCAATTATGGTATAAGACACTGGATTTTTGCCATGGATTAGGTGTTCACTACATCTTAATGAGGATCTTTAAATTCATACCCAGAAATCCTTTAACTCAAAATTGAGTGACTAGAGAGAAATACTAAAAAAAAAAAAATTCTCTTCCTCTACTAGACTATGGCTTCACAGAGAGCACCTGGAAGGTGGTAATAGTAGTTCAATTGCATTGTAAAGGACATTTTGGCTAAATAGCTTATGTATGACAACACTAATTCTTTTATCAGCAACCAGAGGAAAGTGTAATGCTCAGGATGTTGAGAAGACTTACTGTAAACACAGATACTTTAGGTCTTCCTTCTAACCCTTTCTAATGTCTTCCCTACACATGCACAGAAACATACATATATATTTTGGCATGTTATTCACATGTGCTCTGCTATTTGGGATTATATTTTTTCATAAAGAAAAAAACAAGGTGTTTTTCCTTTAAGTGGCTCTCTTTTATACCCTTCCCCTCCTTATTTCTCTCTATTGAATATCCATATTAGCCTTTCCATCCACTTATATCAGCAAACTTCTGGTTAGCTGATGCCTTATGTAGTTTTGACATCCATTTTTATTTTACACTCTTATCAATTCATTTACTTTTTTTTTTTTTTGTATAGTGCCTAGCCACTGTTTTCTGATAAGCTAATAAGTACATAATATAATTCTGATTCTAATCAGATAATGAAAAGAAGTGGGGGGAGGTCAAGGAAGCAATAAAATTAATAGAGATATACATTGGTTAATTCTAACACAAGAAGTTAACATAGTCAATTCTGTAGCAGGAGAAATATTATAATTAAGAAAAGGAAAATTACCATAGCATGGGATCTTTCACCTTTCTCTGGGGTACTAAGTAGGGATCATCAATTAGATCAAGCGAACATAATCAATTTTATGAATCTTAAGGCTATCTATTCCTTATTATGGTGGCTTCCCCACATATCATTGTAAATTTGATCACGTTATAAGTAATATTTACTTACTCACTGCAAAGATGATCCAAAATTTAAAGGTCAAAGTATTGGGTTTGAAACCATTCAGTTTTTAATAAAAGGTATGCAGCATATAGTGCCTGCCACACTTCTTGGTTTTGACATTTTTTTCAAGAAGTGTTAGGTCTTGAGACTTATTTATCTATTGAACATATATGTATGTTTATACAAGCATTCAGAATTTATAAGGCAAAAAAACCTGCCAGATTAATTTATGAAATGTTATTAAAATTGTATTCAACAGTAATAAAAATATGATAGCCAAAACTAATTTGTGATATAATCATGTTCTAATGGAAGTTTACTTATATGATATATATTTACTTATATGACATATATAAATATACACATATTTACATATGTGTACATGCATATATACACACATAATTTAGGATATTAGAGAATTAGTACATTTCAGTAATAAGAAGAAAAAGTTACAATGATTTTTGCTACATAATTCAGATGGAATTTACTATATTTTTGTTATATGCTAAGACAGGAATAAGATGTAATTCTTGAAAATTTGATGCTCCAGTATTTGTTATGTCAAAATGAGGGACACATGGAACAGAAAATAAGGCAAACAAAAGATATATTTAATTAGAAGTACCGGGTTGATTCCACACTCCTCTCCCCCATCAATGGCTCTTTAAAATTTTTGAAATTTGTTTAAAAGTCTGCAGTCTACTCAACAAATGACTTTGTTAATAATAATAATAATAACAACAATATGGTCCAGAATTTAAAATACAAAGAAAAGTCTGCAATTTTCTAAGATGATCTCTGCAATTTCTATTGAAGCACTGCTATTGGAAGTTGAAAAAAGATTGATTAGGTTAAAATAGAGATGGCTCAGCAAAAAAAATAACTTTATACAATATACTTTCAACTGTAATAACTAAATAAATGTGAACCTGTTTATTGAAAGTTAAAAGAAATGTAGTATCTTTTAACCATAGAAATCAATGTCTATTAATAATAGGTTTTGGTGTCATTTTGATATTGTTATGTCATTCCAATAGACAATGAGCTGTCTATAACTAAAATGGCAATAAGGCAAACTGTTTTAGTGGGATGAAACAGGAGGTGACCAATCTAGAAAGTTGAGTTGAACGAAATCCTGAATACAATTTTTTCCCACTATTCTCCTTACTTCTCACTTAATTAGGCTGTCAGTCACAATTAGTGGTGCTATAAATTTTTCACAGCTGCTGATCAGTGCTTTGTCTCAGGCAACCTTAGAGAATAGATGGCAGACACAACATGCTTCCTGTGGTTGAAGTAAGCTACTTGCTATTCTAAGAATTCCCACTATTAGTATTTTCTGTGGTCATAAAACAAGGCATTTCCTAAATCCAAAAGAGAAAAGTCAACTCACACAAAAATAAACAAGTTTACGAAATAAGAAAAATAGCAAATGAAGATTAACTTTATAGAAAAAAATTATGAGGATTGTGGGATTTTTCTCGTGTTTCATTAGGGAATTATTAAGACAGGTTTTAAATTTAAGCAAAAGCTCGGAAGCTATCTGCTCAAATATTGCAAGTTTTGACAAAATAGCTTGCTAGATATGTAGGGATAGTTCTAATATGTTCCTTAGAAGGGCAATAGGAAATAATATTGAAATATAAGATTTTGTTCTCATTTATTTCTGTGGCTATTTAAAATAAAGAAGTACAGCCAAATCTAGACTTGACTAGTGTAAGAGATTCTTCATAAGAATACTCCCTCTCTTAACAAGCTATAAACTTGAGCTGCTTGAGATACTAAGTGGTTAAGTGACTTACTTTGGGTCAAACAACATGTTACAACTTGATTGGGCTTAGTTTCTTACTAGATATACTGCAATACTTCTCAGGACTTATCTCAACTAATAGTTTTCTCAGATATATGAATTTAAAATCTCACTGCTATGCATTCTTATTTGATAAGAACAGAAAACTTCAAAAAGCCAGCCTTACCTCACTCTTCAGTCATTACTAATTCTTTAACATTCATTTTTGTAAAATTGTGTTCCAAATTTTTCTCCCTCCCTCCCTTCTTTCCCCCTTCCCAAGACAGAAAGCAATCTGATATAGATTAAATATGTGCAATCCCACTCATTACTAATTCTTATCCCAGTCATGGAGTACATTAAGTTTTACCAGAGTACAGCTATTTTACCACTGCAAAACCATTTTTAAAATCACACCAAAAAAAAAAAAAAAAAAAAAGACTTCATATAGAAGCAAATAATGCTAGTTATACTACAAAATATTTACTTTGAATGTTACAGTTTATTACCATAGAATCTAGGAAAATGCAAGAATTAAGATAAAATATTTTATTTTTCCTCGGAGACCGATTCTCCCTACTAGCCAGTGACTAGGGGCTCACCAACCACACAGTAGGGGCAAACATGAGGCAGATAGCTGGTTGGTTTTGACTTTACTACTCTTCAGAACTCAAGTCTAACATTCATCCTCTTCAGTAGCAAGGATTATAGAAATATGGAACCATACCTGACTAAATTGACAAAAGTAAAGGGGGAAAAAGGGCTAGGTCTTTCCACTCTGAATTCTTTTTAAATATCTGTGATGGAGGAAGAAGAATGGGTAGAACATTTTAAAAATATTATCTCATTTGATCCTTTCAACAGCTTCAAGGCAGGTGATCACAGATATTAAGTAATTTGCCCAGGGTTACATAGCTTCTAAGACTAGTAAGTGTCTGAGACTTCATGTGAACATGGGTCTTTTACCCAGGACTCTGCACACTCTGGTGCCACCAGCCATCTCTGCTCTAATGCAGGGGAAACTACCTACCTCCTGAGGCAGTTCATTCCAACGTTATAAAACTAATTTAAGTTTTTCACAATATAAAAACTAAGTTTGGTTGTCCTGTTCCTACTCTTCTCTTCTGCAGCAAAACTGAACAAGCTTTGGCTTCCTTCTGCCTACTGACTTCTTATTATTATTTTCTTTAGCCAATCCTGGCGTGATATAGTTTTCAGTCATCATACCACCTTCCTACAACTCTACATCAAAAGTATAAATCACTAAATGTTGAAATTAAAGATTTAAATCATAGTGCTTTAATTTAAGAAGTTACAGTTGCATATAGTCTTTTTTTTTAAAGGAGAAGGAAGATGCTTATCAGTCTAAAGAAGACTTTGATAGAAGTCTAAGAATAGGAAAAATATGAAAGAATGAGTCACAAGCTGAACAGAGAAACAAAATCAAACAAATCGATAAAAAACATAAATAGTTTAAAATTTACAAACATGTCCTTGACCAAAACCAAAATTTCTGATGACTAATAAAAAAGGTCTGATTATTCTCCAAGTTCAACATGGCACAAGATTGCATTTAAGAAAAGGAAGAACATCTCAGGTTTTTTCTCACAATACTCTCTGTAACACCTACTCCAGCTCTCCCACCAGTTACTTAGCAGGAAAATAGTCCTTAATCTGAAGCCCATTTCTATGGCTCTTTCTCTCTAACTGCATTTTTGAGAGGAGAATGTATGTCAGATTAAATAGAGGACTAGCCTTGGATTTAGAACTTGAGTTCAAGATCTGCTTTTAACACTTATCAGCAGTCCTGGCCTATTATTTTAAGAGAACCCTTAGTTATATATTTATTTAGTTCCATCCATCTTCTTAACTTTTGCTTTTTCATCCTGCCACCCTCACTTTTCAGTTCTGGAATAATAATCAAATCGGTAATTACTGTAATTATTTCAGGATACCCACTAATCATCTCTTTAATTTTTCAAACCAAAGTACCTCCTTGGCCATACCTACTCTCTATTTGTTGTCTACCCCTATTGAATGTGAGTTTTCTGAGGTCAAGGAATGCATTATTTTTTGTATTTCTATCCCTAGCAATTTGCCTTAGTGCTTGTTGGCACAGAGTAAATATTTTTACTAGGTACTTTTCCTTCATTCTTCCATTCACTTCTCTGAGAGAGAGAGAGAGAGAGAGAGAGAGAGAGAGAGAGAGAGAGAGAGAGAGAGAGAGAGAGAGATCGATCAGAAAGAGACATGGCAGAAACTATTTTTTTCCACTTTTTTTAAGCCCTTTTAATTCTGCTTCTGATCTTAACTGCTCTTTCCAAAGTTACCAATGCTAAATACCAATTGCTAATATACAACGACTTTTTCTCAGTCCTCATTCTTCTCAGCCTCTCTGTAGTCTTTGACACTTATCACCTTCTCACAGATAATTGTCTCTTTTTCTCTAGGTTTTCAGGACATTATCCTCTACCTCTCAGACTACTCCTCAGTCTTCCTTGTAGTATTCTCATCCAGATTATTGCCTTTAACCCTAAATGTCCCATAGGAGCCTCATCCTGGGTTGTTTTTCTTTTTTCCATCCATAATTTCACTTGGTGACCTTGTTTACTCTCATGGATTTAACTGTCATTTCTATGTAGATGATTCTCAGTTCTACTTATCCTGCCCTAATCTCTCTACAATCAGTATAGAGCCCTGCATCACAAAATGCCTTTCAGACATTTCAAACTAGATGTCCAGTGTACATCTACAACTCAGTGCCCAAAACTGAACTCATTATCCTTCCCCCTAAGTCTTCTCCCTTTCTAAATTCCCTATTACTGTCAGGGCACCATCATTCTTAGTCTATCCTACTCACAACTAAGTATCATCATCTCCCCCTCATTATCTCTCATCTCATCAGAACCAGTTTGTTGCCAAGGCTTTTGTTGACTTCACTTTTGCCACATATTGAACACTCCTCTTTCTTTCCTCTGATATTGCAATCTCTCTGGTAGAGGTACTTTTCAACTCATGTTTAGACTATTACAATAGTCTGCTTGCCAATGGGTTTGCACTCTCCAAGTTTCTCCCCACTCCAGTTCATCTGCCATTCAGCTACCAAAAGGATTTTCCCAAAGCACAGATCCAACTGTATCACTGCTCTACTCAAAGAACTTTCATGGCTTCCTATCATTTCTAGGATGACATAAACAATCCCTTGGCTTAAAATCCTTATCATCCAACCCCTCCACTCTACCTTTAAAGAATCCTTATATCTCATTCCCCACCAGATATTCTTTTATTCAGTCACACTGATCTTCTTTGTATAGTTGAACAAGACTGTCCATCTTGGTTCTGGGCATTTTCTCTGGCTTTTCCTCCCAAGACTGGAATCTTCTTTCTCTTCATCTCTACCTTCCAGCTTCCATGATTTTCTTCAACGTCCAATTAAAATCCCATGTTCTACAGGAATCCTTGTAAGTCTCATAAATCCTTGCGCCTCTCCTCTGTTAAGACTTTATCTTGTCTGCACATTTTTGTTTGTTTGTTGTCTCTACCATCAGAGGGTGAGCTCCTTCAAGTTAGGAGTATCTTTTGACCCATTTTGTATTTCTAGTACTTAGCATGGTACTTGGGACATAGTGGGTAGTTTACTGATGGATAATTTTTTTTTGTCAGATTATGTAGGCACATATTGAGGCATTAAAAAAACTTTATTTGCTCATTTTAAAAACACTTGTTAGTTTAGAAAAAGTAAATTTAAAATATTTCATATATATGTGTCAAATAAGCAAAAAGTAAGAAGTACTACAATGATGTTTTTCATTACTTAGATCTACCCTTTCAAAGTAGTGATTTAAAGGAAAATGGTGAGACATATATTATATGTAATAGGTTGCAAAACGATTCTTTTACTGGTAGTAAGAAGTAGTTTTTTAAAATAAAAAAATAAAATTCTTATCTTTTGACCCTAAGAGGAACTTAGCAGGGATCTTACCTAGTAAGAATAATGTGAACATACATTGGAAGCTGTGAAATAATAAAAATCACAGAAGAATGCTTCACATATGTTGGGTAGATCCTTTATGAAACTATAACAAGAGACATTTATCTACTTTAAAATCTGTAAAGCACTTTGTATATATTATCACATTTGAGCCTGACACCAATTTAACAAAAGAGTCAGGGCAGGTATTAACTTTTCTGTTATAAAAAAAGAAACTGAGACTCAAATAATTTTAGTGACTTTTGAGTCCCACAAGTCCCACCACTAGTGTGATGTGATTTTCAAAGGGCAGGATTCACTTCCAGTTCATCCACGCTCCATTCCCAGGGCTCACTCCTTAATACTAAATTGACAAGAACTGACAAAATGACAAGACATAGGTGAATTGAGAGCTGTACCAGCAGATGAAACACATGCTCTTCAGATTATGCATCTCTGAAAAAATTCTTTTGACCATCTAGGAGAGGATTTGGTGGGGAGGTTCGAAGGGGACAAAATGGAAGCAGGGAGGAACTGTCCAACAAGATGGAGTAAAAGGCTGATGGCTATTATTTACTCTTCTATCCCTACCCTAGCTCTATCAGAATACTGCAATACCCTTGAGTAGGGTACCTGGGTGAAAAATACATGGTCTTGAAGAAACTTGAAGTTCATAATATAAATCTGTAAAAAATTGTTAAATCACTGACTCTGACATTCTGAAATCTGACCCACAATTTTTAAAAATCTGGTTGATAGAAAGACCATATTTTATTGGCACAAGTATAAAAAAATGCTGAAGCACTTCTATCTAGCTTTCTACTACCTGTGACTTTAAGAGGGCACTGCAATCTCATATGTAATTCAAAATTCCTTTTTTTAAGGAAGAAAATTATCTTTTAAAGGAAAGCAAAGTTATGTGTATTAAGTAAACAATCTAAATAATTAGTGAAAAATTGATTTCATTGTTAAAAAAATACAAAGATTTTCCATTTGGTTTCTGATCACCTATAATTGTTATTAGTATAATACCATACTGTGTTAAGTAGGAACAAATAGAAACAAACAATTTTATGGCATTTAACATAATACTTTCTACATAATATAAACTCAAAAAATTTTGTTGGCTAAAGGAACATTTCATTAGAAGAAAATAATGGCATAGTAAAAAAACTGAATAACATCTCAAAACATGGACTAAAGACAGAAAAACTATTATGAAGAACTGCTTTAATAGTGAATTCAATGCAGCTGTAAAATACAGACTAAGTAATGGTACACTCATTAAATAATCAATTACAAGACTATTTCTGATAAATAAGGATTTAACTTTTGTCAAAAAGATATGTTTTTCCATAAGCTTTCAGTAATTTAATGTAGTTGATTGCATGCATGGGTTTTTCCATTCTTAGAGTAATTTATTTATATACTATCGGAAACAGTGATAACAACTTAGTGCAAGATAAGTATTTCATACTTATTCCTATTTTATTAACTATCATACATTTCTTTGTTAAGTACATGATTCATTCCAAGGAATTAAACTGGAATAAGAAAGAAACTCAAGTTTGAAAGCAAACTCTTTGACTATATTGAATTCATTATTTAGGAGTCTAATGACAAATATTTATTAAATATTTTGTATGTAATTTGTGTATAATATATATATTATATATCATATATTTGATTATATATAACATATAACTTTGTGTGTTATATATATAGTCATATCTAGGTACATACGTGTGTGTGTATATATATATATATATATATATATATATATATATATATATGGAAAAGGGGAATATGTGCATGACAAAGAAATGCCTCCTATAGGTAGCATGTAACATGAATATTGAAGGAAGCCAGGAAAACAAAAAAATACTTGAAAGTAAGGGAATTCTAGTTTTGAGGGTATAGTGCTAAAGTATCACTAAACTTTAGGTAAATAATTAATATGTTTCAGGTACTGTGTGAAGCACTGAAGATACAAATATAAGCAAGTAAGACAACTTTTGCTCACAAGGCCCTTGCATTCTAGTGGGAGATAACAATACATAAAAAATCTGGAAAGGTGGAGAATGTGGGGGATGAAGCATTTGTGTGAAGAACTGCAAGTAGCCACTATGGTTATGATCCTAGATTGTGTAGAGGAAAGTTATGAATAATTAGAATTAAAAGGTTGAAATATGGAATAAGAATAGAGAAGGTTAAGAGCTTTAAAAACTAGAGAAGTTTGTATTTGATTCTGGAATAGAGAACTAATAGAATTTATTGAGTAGAAGATCATATGTAGGTTAGGTCTATACTGCAGGAAAATCACTTTGGAAGCTGTGTGGAAGACAGAGTTGAATGGAAGAGATGGAGCAAGGCAATCAACTAGAATCTATTACATAAGTGCAACTGAGAGATGAAGAGGACCTGACCTAGGGATATGAGTGTATGAGTGAATAAAAGAAAGTGATGTATACAAGGGTATTGTGTAGATCCAGAAAGATTTGACAGCTGGATGGATATGTAAACTGAGAAGCTGAGAATGAGACTGATTGTGAACCTGAGTGACTAGGATGATGATTGTGTTTTCAATAGTAATAGAAGAGTTTAGTTAGGGGACTATAGATTTCCATGAAGCAGTAATAAATTTAATAATTTCTAATCTCCAAACTATGGTGCTTCCATTTTGGTCATCATTTCCAATTATTCCACACAAGAATAGTCTCGTTCCTGCAACCATCCTCGCTTTCAAGTTATCTTGCCCCAAGCCAGGACCACACCTCACTTCCCAATAATCTCTAAGTCACAGTACCTATACTACATTATCTAGCTCCCATTTCCAACTTCTTTTTATGTGTTGTTTTTCCCCATTATAATGTAAGGTCCTCAAGAGCAAGAGCTATCTCCCTTATGTTGAAATTGCTAATGCTTCTCTTAGTAACCTGCACATAGAAAGTACTTATGCATACTAAACAACTTATCTGAGATCTTACTTATCTTACAGAGCTAAGGAGTAGTGAAATGAGAATAAAATTCAGGTCTTCCAACTGCTATTCAAGAACAGATACATCAGTTGAAATTAGGGAACAGACTCAATAACCTCTAAAATTGACTCATTCTGAGATTCTATATTCTAATTCAGAATTCTTTACACTACAACACATTACCAAATACTAACTAATTCATAAAGAAAAACACTCCATGATGTGTTTGAAATATTACATTTCTAAAGACATTAGGAAGAAATACATGAGCATTAAGCAGAAGGGCAAGGGTAAAAATTATTACTATTGGAACCTTGACACTTGGATATAGCTTTCAAGTGATCAAAATGTTAGTTATTTGGGGGTGGACAGAAAGGCACAAAAATATCAATAAAAATGTAAATGCACACAATTAAATACTGATCGCTTTCAACAATGGAAAATTCAGCAATAGCCATGACAATTTTAATTAAGATGTAATTTAGAAATACTTTATTCCATATCTGAATTACTAAATGAAACCACTCAAATAGTTAACCACTGATACTATGACAAGTTGTTACAAAGAGTATTATAAGATGCAAATATTGTTAAATATATGTGCATATTTAATGCATGAATTAAAGTCATCAAGCATTCTATAAAGTGTCATATAATTTAACAAATGATAATAAGGTATTTATAAATGGAACTTTAATAGAAGAGTAAACACCACTAAAAATACTTCCAATAATTCATTCCATAGAAAAATTCTTTATTCTCCCCATCTATGATCCCAAACCATCTTTTGCTCCTAAAAAATTATAGGATGTCTCATCACTTATTTCAGAATGAAAATGTCAACATACTTTTAGAATTACATATATTAACTATGGCTTTTATGATTGGAGACTAATAACTGAGTCTGATGATAAGAAACTAAGGAGCAAATGTGAAATTTCACCAAATGTATTAGGTGATATTTCATAGACAAAATTCCCAATATTTATTTTTATTGAACTCAGCTTCAAAAAAACCTTAATTCCATCAAACCTTTTTTGTTTGCTTGTTTGATTTTTTTAGATTCAGCCTCTATTTTGCTTAAGAGCAATAACAGCTATAGTCTTCATAGCTCAAAATTCCTCATTAACTTCAAAGCAGAGCCCCCCCAAAGTATTTTTTTTCTGATTTGGAATTATTATGTTAAACTGATTGACTAACAGTATCAAACTTTACAGTTGTTAAAATACTGCTTAATTATAATGGGGCAAGAACATTGTCTTGAAGTTCCTTTTTAGTTAATGCAGACATTTTTGAAATGAAAGAATAGAATGTGTATTACCTAATGACTGTATCCTAATTTCTTTTTAAGGAAGACTTTCATTTCTCTGTTTTCAACTCATTTCATTTCAATTTCATTTCAATTCATTTCAATTTTCAAATTCAAAAACTTTCCAAAGACTGTCAGAATTTAGGAAAAGAAAACTATCATTAAGTAATAGACTGGAAAAAGAAAGAAAATATTCTTAAACACTATTTTTTGTGTACTGTATTTCTTCTCCAATTCTACAAACAGAAATATTTGGATAAGAAATAATAAATCTCCTTGGAAGTAAAAAGTACTTGATCACAGGCAGAAGAAAACATGGGTTTACTTGAAGTTCCATAAGGGACGTGATTATGGAAACATGGGAATATTTAAAAACCCAAGGGATTTATTAAATGGGGAAAAAGAGAAAGAAAAAAAAAATAAAGAGTATGAAATCCTCCAATTTTAGGAAGCTGTTTTCTCTTGCCTAAAAAACAGACCATAAAAAAATGATGAATTTGGAAGGTAGAAACCCTTAACTTACATAAAATATAAATTGACAATGAATGGTAATAGTGACTAATCTTATGAGATTTTCTGGTACTTGTGAAATAGGTATCATCTCAAAGAATTTTAATTCAATTTTATTCAACCAACATTAATTAAGAACCTATTTAAGGTAAAATTCTCCATAGACAGTGGATGGGGTTAGCAAAATCCAAAAGCTTACTAGCTACAATGGGAACTGAAGTTGATCAAAAAAGTATAGGACTTTTTTGATGCTCAGGGTTGGTAAGAAAGATAAATGAACATGATGTAGAATGGGCAAAACTACTTAGGATGTATTTTGCTTTTATTTTCTCTGTCATGCAAATTGATTTGTGAAGTGTAAAGAACAGAACAAAATGACTAATAGAGGTTGAAACTAAGAAATATATTTAAATAAGTTCAGATCAACTGGTGCAGACAAACTACATCCCAGGGTATTTAGAGTATTGGCAAACAGAATTGTTGAGTCATCATTATCAGTCATCTTGGAAAGTCTGTGAATAATGGAGTGTTTTCAAAGGCCTGGAGAACAAAAAATGTCCCTGCTTTCTAAAAAGGAAAGGAAGTTAAGTGTGTAAACTTTTCTTCTTTTTCTATTCTTCTCTCCGGATTTTTCTACCTCTAACTCAGAATCTTTTAGAGATAGTTCTTCTACAACCATCTCTGAATGGTGAGTTCCTATGTGGAACCATCTTTCAGAAAAGTGACTCCAATATCCTTGCACATTTGTCTTTTGGTTCTGTTACTGATTCTTTGGACTTTTATACTCTGCATCAGTGAAAATATTCTTTCCTCCTGATTATACTCCCTGTCCATCCAAACTCCCTTGTAAATATTCTCTTCTTCCTTCAGGATATATACTTATTGAAAGTAGGAAGTATTTTTTTTTTTTGTTTTGTTTTTGCTTTTATTTGGATTCCAAGCACATAGAATAATGTAAGGTACATAGAAAGCACTAGATGTCTTGTCTATCTACTTGTGAATTAGAGTCAGAAAATTTCAACAAGGTATTATTAAAACAATAGTTTATGAATAGTTAGGGAATCCATATGAACTTGTATAGCACCATCAAAAAGTGGTCAAGGAAAACTAACTACATTTCTTTCTTTGATGAAGGTAACAGAATTGGAAGATCAGGGAATGCTGTAAATATAGTATTCTCAAAAATAAAAATCTAATTTCCATTGCCATCTTTGAGTTCACAATGTTTAGATGTGGTTAGATGATAGCATAGTTACATGAAGTCAGAGTTGGCTGAATGAATAAACCTAAATGGTAGCTGTTGCCCCAATTGTAGTTGGCTTACAATAAACCACACATGTTCATAGTGATTTTGTATATACTATGTCCTATAGTTATTTACTGATGAACATGATGAACATGACAAAATTAGGAGGGACAGTCATGATACTGATGATAGATTTCAAATAACTACTGCAAAAAATGGGCTGAAAATTAAACAGGAGTAAAAATAAAGTTCTATTCTTTTTTTTAACCAATCAACTTCATAAATACAGAACAACGAGGGACAGCTAAAGAATAATTTATATTAAAGACAACTGTAGTTTTAACGGATTATAAACTCAGCATGACATGTCAACCAAGAAAGCTAATGTGGTTTAGACTGCATTAAGAGAGACACAACAATCAGGAATAAGAAGGTGATAGTTCCTTTGTACTCATCCATGGTTATTAGATATCAGCTGGAGTATTATGTTCAATTCTGGGTTTTCATTTGAGAAAGGCTACTTATTAGCCAGGTAGCCTTCTGAATATGGTCTCAAGATCATCCCATGCAAAGGTTGTTAAAGGAATTGTCCATGTTTTACTAAGAAAAAGGAAATATTTTGGTGTACAGCATAGCTATCTATGAAAGACATATGAAAAACAACATGTCTTTCATATAGAAGAGATACAGAAAAACTGCTGAGCCTTAAGTCAGAGAGACAAGTATAAATCTGGCCTCAGAAACCAATTTACTAAGAGCTTCAGCAAGTTAATCTCTTCCTCAGTTTCCTCACCAGAAAAATGAGGATAATAGCATCACTTACCTCTCAGGTTGTTGGGAGAATTATGTTAAATAATGTTAGTAAAGTGCCAGGCATTGTGTCAAGCACTTATTATTATTATAATTATTAACCAGACTTGTTTAGATTGACCTTTGAGACTAAAACTAGGAGAAATGAGGGGGAAATATCATAGAAGGAGACTGAGGCTTAATATACAGGAAAATGTCTTAATTAGTCGTATTCAAATCTGGAGTAAAACTGTCTTAGGAGATAGTAGGTTCTACTTCATTAGAGATATTTAAGCAGTGGCTGGAAGATGACTCATGGATTCTACTATTATAAAGTTGATTCATGCTTAGGAAGGGGTTGGACTAGGTGGTGTAAGATCTACTCCAGTTGTGAAATTCTTTCATTCTTCTTTCATATAATTTAGGAATAATGATGCAGTAACATTTTCTATGAGCTCTACTCCTAGAAATGCCATTTACTGTCATCTGACTGGGAGGTAACATAATAAATAGCATTGTAAATTTCATTTAGGTAAATGACTATACAGAAGAATGATATTATTGACATAAATAAAATAGGCCTAAATCACCTGGCTTTGCAAACCTAGAGTTCCTCTCAAAGGCGCTTACCTTTCTACCATTCCATTTTTCTTGGTACCTCCAGTTGATTAGGTGTGTCATTCATGACTTGTGATTGTTAGGGGGAATTTAGTTCAAAGGTGTACTAAGGTACTTTTGGCATATTACAAATTTATAAAACTTTCTTAAGTGTATGACTTTAATTTTTTTTTATATGCCTGTTCTCATAGGAATTAATGTATTGGGTAAAGTTGCATTTACTTCTCTCCCAATACAGAACTTATAAGGGAATGTGAAGCACTGCTATTTTTATTTCAATGACACTTACTAGAATTCTTGATGCTACCTAGAAGTAGAGTGGATCCCTTGGGATTCTAACATTGAGAATATCAAATTTTAGGCTTCACTGACCTCATATTTGGCCAACACTGACTAGAAACATTTCAGTATTCTCTGTCATATTCTTTTGGCATATATATATATATATATATATATATATATATATATATATATATATACCACATTAATGGATGCAACAATTAAATCTATAACTAGGTGATAGTGAATGCTTTGTCCCTTAAAAAAGTGAATTCGGAGACATATTACATGGCAGAATATTCAAAACTTTCATCGAATCTACTATAAAGGGCTGTGCTACAAAACATGCTGATTAAATATAGGGAGCTTCAAAAGAATTAACTGAAAGTAAATAAAGTGAAATTAAAAAAAAGAAAAGAATTCTCATCTATACATTGAGATCAATTTCCTCCTCCAGTAAGTATGGTGTTGGATTTGTGGTCATAGTAAACCTGACCAAAGACTGACAACTGAAAATGATCTAAAAAGGAAACTAAGTTCAACCCATTCCTTTTATAGATGAGGACACTGAAACCTATGGAAGTATAAGAACTTGCCCACAGATAGTAACCAGGAAAGCCAGAATATGAACTCAGGATCCAGATCCAGTACTATACCCATTACAATATTGCTACTGTTTTTTCATCAGAAATTTCATTAGGCCCAGGAATATGTGGACAGAACATCTGGCTCCCTATAGGATGTGATTTGAGAGGAATAATGAAAGTTTCTCTGACCTAAATAGGTGAAATTATCCTATTAAGGATCAGTGTATACAATTAAAATGCAAATATTTCTAGGAAGAAAAATATCTTAAAGAGGGCTAGGTTGCATGGTGAATAACATTCTGAGCCTGATGTCATGAAAACTTTAGTTTGTATCAGGACTTGAATATTCAGTAACTGTTTAGCTATATTAGCCTCTGTTTGACTCAAGTTTCTCATTTGTAAAATGGGGATGAAATTAATAGGAGCTGCCTCACAGAGCTGTTTTGAGTAGCAAATAAGATAATAATTATAAAGTGTTTAGCACTATGGTTGGTAATAGCAGATACTATATAAATTTTAGGTTTTAATAATAATAACAACAATCATTATCTTAAAGTAAATTTGTTAATCATATTATTTAAAATTCATCAGCTAGATCAGAACATGTTTATGTGTGGAGAGTATAGGAAGAAACAGGTAACTAATTTGTATATACTTAGCTTTTTTTTTTTTTTGACTTATCTCTGTCCCTCTCTCAGAATGTAACCTCTTTGTAAGCAAGGATATTTTTCATTCTTTGTACTTGTATTCCCAAGATCCAGCATTTAGTAAATTAGTACATACTAATTTATTATTAACATAGTACATACTAATTTATTGATTTCTTAAAGTAGTCTTAAATGTACGCAAATTGATCATTTATTAAGTAATCACCAAGCATTTACTATCTATGCACTATTAGTGCTAGGTAACATGTTAAAATGTGAAGACACAAGGACAAAAGCAAAATCCCTCTTTACAAAGACTTAATATTCTATTGAACAAGACAGTGTTAATAAGTAGGAATATACAAAGTGTATACACATATTCACATACACAAGGAATTATAAGAGGGAAAGCTCTGCTAGGCTGGGAAAGGCCTCTGGCAGAATAGAATTAGCACACGGTATGAGAGATGAAGACACCACAAGATTAAAGGGAAAATAAACATGAGGTAGGAGGGGCAGAGAGTTTTATCAAGATCTAGTCCTGTATTTCATAACAGCCATTTAAATACGTTACTTCATTTATAACGTCAAAAATCAGTAAGATCTTGGTTTGGGGCAAATATGCCCATTCTCGCCAGAAAAGAATACACAACATTTAGTTGTGAGGATTTTAAAAATATCAGGATACAATCTTAGAAATTTGTCATTATTTTAATTGATGTCCTTGTTTCTTTATTTTTTCCTAATTTTTTACTTTTTAAATTTAAAAAAATTAAAAAAGCAGTTCAAAATAATAAAAAAACAATTAAGGGCCTTTATTATATATTTCTTCTTGTTTGGCAATTAGAAATAAAATATTCAAAAAATAAAACAAAAGGGTGTAATCAGTTTTCCTTGATAAAGAATAAGGAAAGAACATTGGCTCTAGATTTAGAAAACCTGGGTTGAAATCCCACAAATGACTTGATCTGTATGCCTGGCACATAGTAGGTGCTTAACAATTGCATATTCTATTCATTTAATTTCTCTGGGCTTCCCTTTTCTCATCTGTAAAATGATAAAATTACACTAAAATAGCCTCCAAGATTATTTTTAAGCTTTAGATATTTGATTTTATAGATGTTACAGATATGATCTTTCTATGAGGCTGTTTTCTCAAAATTGGTAATACAGGAAGGTAGAAGCTATCAAAGTTTGGCATATATTTTAATTCTAATGCCTAGTCCTTATTTTCAGAGGAAGACATTCCTTTTAAAAGGTGAAAACTTTAAATATATATGTTGTTTTAATCAAATTTTTTAAAAGACTAACAATCTTCATGCTTTCAAAGGTAAAGTATCTTCAAGAATTTATATTTCAGAATGACACTAAAATAAAGCAAGAAATATGTGGGTAGGAACTACTTGAGTAAAGTATTGTTTGAGTAAATATGTGGATCTGGAGTTACCAGAGTAAAATATTGTTAAATGTTGATTTTAGTAATAATTTCAGCATTGTGGATTTAAGTTTTTATGTTCTGCTAATTATTTCTTCTGTGTCATAAATTATGTATTTTTTTCCTTTCTAAAATCTTCTCTGAGGAGTCTTAACTTCTTGAAACACTGTGAAATAGCCTGCTCTCTTGGGAATTTATAGAGTTCTTTGTTTTACGGAATACTGTTTAAGTTTCCTCTGTCTTCTAATAGTTACTTAGATACATTTATACTCATTTAGATATCTTGTTACTCATCTTTCTATCTAATTTTAGTATATTCCCTATTGATTTATCTCTTCATGCTTTAGGTATTTAACTGTATTTTCTTCCTCCAGAGACCTCTGATAGTTGTAGTATTTATTCCTTATATTCCCTTGCCTCTTACTTTCTGACTCCTCCCCCTTTGATGTTGGATTTGTCCTCTTCCCATTGGGGAATTTACTTTTGCTTGAACTTGGTCCCTGCCTGAAGTAAGTAAAATGATTTTAAAGAGCAGCAAGGCAGCTATTATGAACACAGAGTGCATGAAAGGGAAGAATGTGTAATAATGCAGGAAAGGTAAGTTGGGGCTATTTTGTGAAGTCATCCATGAAAGTTATAAAGATAATTGAGGAAACATTGCTAGATACTTTTCTTTTCAACATTATGTTCTGCTGAAGAAAGAGTAGTGCCTATATAGACTTGATGTGCAGACATTCCAGGAATTTCCCATAATGGCAACTTTCTAGTAGAACTCTGATATTGTCATTGTTATAATCTTATTTATATAGCCTCAATGGATTCATTATAATCTATTCTAGTGTTATACATCAAACTATTTCTCTCATGCAATTTAGACCGTAGTCTAAAAAGATAAAAACAAAAGTTATTTAATTCATTTAGTGAATAAAGGATAAATATTCTCCAATAATAATACTTCATGTCTCAGTCAATTCAAAAATGAGTCTTGGTTTTTATATGTAATAAAACAAATTTAGTATTTTAACATCAAAACTGAAATAATTTACTCCTTTTTTTTCTGTTATAAGACTATGACTTGAAAAGAATTATTGTTGTTTAGCTGTTTTTCTAGTCATGCATTACTCTTTGTCACTCCATTTGGGGTTTTCCTGGCTAAGAGACTAGAATGGTTTGCTGTGCCCTTCTCTAGCTCATTTTACAGATAAGGAAACAAAGTTACTTCCCCAGGGTCACGTAGGTAATATGTTTCTGAGGCCAAATTAGAGCAAAAGAAGTCTTCTTGACTCCAGACCTACCACTGTAACCACCTCATCACCTAACTGTCCTGAAAAGAATTATTAGCTACTTTATTTTTAGGTATTGTGATAGAGATCAAGAGGTCATGAATATTTATTGCACAAATATCTAAGAAAAAGAGAGGAAAAAAACATTTTTAACCTTCAGGTTTTTTTTGAGTCCTATGTATAAAGCTTTTGCCAAAGTCTTAATGCACCTCAAATATATAAGCTGAACAAAGTCACTTAAAAAATAAATAATTCCTAGAAAGGAATTAAGAAGGCCATACTTGTAAACAGGAATTAAATTGAATATTTAAAAAAAAAAAACAAGTTTTTATTTTCCTTTAATTTAAACCTTATACCTATAGTACCTATGTTTGATCAGTTTGAGATTTCAGAAAATGCTTTCTGTATTTCTTGAAAAGGTAGGATATTTTATGAGATGAATTACTAGTCCCTGATATATCATACCTGACAAGTGAGAACTTTCTAATTGAGTATGGTATTGAAAGTGATTTCTCCTAAGTGCAGAAAACAAAGAAGGCATATTTTAAAATAATTTTTAAAGTGATATGAGATGTGTGGTTTTTCAAAGATATAAGTTTACTCTTATCATTTTAGGAAGACATGTTCAAGAGATCTTAAAGAATGTAAGTTAAAAAACTCATACTTCTCAGAGGCCAAAGGCAGTCCTCAGAGGTCATGAGTAAATAACTCTTAGTTCCAGAGAAGAATGAAATGGCATAAAAAAGGTGAAAGTGCACATTAGGTATAAATTCCTATCTCCTCTCTCTATCAATGAATATAGTAGTACAACTTTTCAGTCTCTCAGCTAAGCCCAGCAGGACACTGAACATTCAAGGAATACAAGGGTAACAAGAGGCATATAGGATCAAGTGGAACTCTTCTTCTCAGCAGGAATAACAGAAGGAGTGAGAAATGTGCAACTTGTAGGAAATAATGGGTTCAGAGAAGAACAGGGACAAAACAAAATAGGATACCTTTTCCTTTATTTTTTTCTCCTTTACTCTATCTTGCATTAGTAAACTGTTCATGAAGTCATATATGTAAACTATTACTGTAAACCTAGTGTTTATATAGTAGGAACAGTAATAAGGAAGAAGTTTGTGCCCATGAGTTCATGTGCTTATGTAGATGCAGAAGAATAAGCTATTACTTATTTGATGAATACAAAAATTTTTAAATATTTAGCTTCTGACTTTTTCCCCCTTAGGGCATTCTGTTACAGAGTATAAAAGCTAAGTTTTTAAAGCTTAAAAAATTTTTAATTTACTTAAAAATTTTATTTCTGTACATTTATATGTATATACTCTAGCTTACACTTTTCTTTTATGACCATATTCAACTAAACAATGGTGTTTTCTTCTTGTTCTGTTTACAAAATATAAAAAACAATTTCAATTCATCCACAAAATAATGAGCAATAGATGGAACTGAATGTGAAAAGCATGAGAATTTAGATTCTTCCATCATACAGATATTTCATACATATGAATTATATTTAGAAATTATGAATATGTGATTGGAGATTTAATCACTGAGATCTGTTTTCATCATCTTTGTTTTACTTTCTTAGTATGACAGGACAGTGATGTACCAGACAATTATAAGGCAACCAGAGTCAAACAATAAAGATGGGACATCAATTTTCCTAAATTTGTTAGCAGAAATGATCAAGAAAGGAACTGTCATACACTGGTAGAAATAGATGCAGATGAAATTTATTATTTTTAGATAATATGACTAATAGTTTATTAGAAATAACTTTAAAATGTAGAAGAAAAACTGGCTGTTCTAAATGGATAGCATAAATTCACATTATTGCTACATACATATTCTAGTATGAGTATCAATTTATTTGATGAAAAATATATTAACAACAACAAAACCAGATAACTAAATAAATAATCCTTTCATCATCCCCTGAATTCTGCCATACTAATGCTTTGGTGAATCATCAAGGGGAGTAAATTATTCATTATGAATTTCAAAGAGGATTCACCATTGAAAAAGCCCTGCTGCTGGTCCTACTTGGAACCAACATCAAGAGAATCCATGGCAATCTCAAAAGCTGCAATGAAATATGAGGTGAGAGGTCTGCACCCAGCCTGAGGGAGCTGCATCCCATATGAGTGAGGTGTTTAATGATAATTACTAAAATTTTGATTTGTACTAGAAAACAAAAGGATTAATCAACATGTTGCACACAGATATCATTAACTCTATGAAAAGCAGAAACCAAGATTCTGTATCTGAATGAAGCTTCTAGTTGGTTTTCAATAGGAGAACTAAATATAGGGCTTCATATTAATCACTGTCAGTTAACAAAGACGGTGTTTGACTTTTTTTTTTTTTTTTTTTTTTGGTTAAAGGTTTTATTTCACCACAAGGGCCAAAGAAGGATTTATTTTCATTAAGATTAATAGTCAGCAAGAATGCCCCAAAATAAAATATAAATACCTAATTTGCAGTTGCTATGTTTTTGGCCTAATTTATTGGCATAGGTATACATAGGAAGGAGTTCAAATATATTCCAAAACTTCACTCACAACTAACTAGAGAGACCAAAATCTTATACTATGGTTGAGGAGAATCATTTCATAATGATATAAAACTGTTCCTGACGAACTTAAAACAAATTACTTACATTTTTTAAAACAATAACAATAAAAAAACCTATTAAAATGTGTAAGCCTAGAGTTAAAAGGGTATTTATTTCCTACTAATTTACCTTTTATCATCAATACTGCTTTTTTAAAAGGGAAAACCAATAAGAAAATATCAGAGGATAGATGTTTCTAACTAGATTTCACATAGATAGGTCTATTTGCCAGTTTCGATGTATAGTACTATATAAGACCCATTAGTTATTTTCAATCCACTAAACTTGCTAATTTTCTTTATATGTAAGACAAAATGATAGGTTAGAAAGTTAGTTTTTTGAGTAATAAATGAGTTAAAGTAGGTTTTTATGCTGAGAGAAGTCTATTCTTATCTTCAAGGAATTAAGTACAAGCTTTATTGTCAATGTAAATTGAATATTATCAGGTAAAACTACTGGGTTGCTAGAAGTAGTTTTATTTTTTCTTTGTCACAACCTAAGGGATCACCTGATTTCTAGGAAGTACTTAAGTAAGGTATAGTTCACCTTGCATTTGTTAGTTTAGGAGCTTCTTAATCCATATGATAAAATGGCCTTGGGAGATCCTCTAGAATCCTATTTTTTTAATTTTTAAAGGGGATTCAGAAGAGTCAACTTGATGCTCTCTAAGATTTTTGAAACTCTGGTTTTAGGACAATATCCACCCTTGTGTGTTAAGAAATATCTATTCCAGTCAAGTGAATTTCAGAGGATCCTCTACCTAGAGTTAGGAGAAACCTCAAAAGTTATCTTTTTCATTTTCACTCTCTCATTTTACTGTAAGGAAGCTGAGACCCTAAAAAGTTAAGGGAATCTGTCCAAAGTCCCATAAATTATAAGTAGCAGAATCAGAATTTAAATCCATATCCCCACATTTCAAATACAGAAATCTTTCCTTATGCCATTGTGTAAAGGGGCCTGCACATTAACTAAAGTTGCCAGGTGATTCATTTTTATTGTACAACCAGAATATATTGGTGATCAAAAGTTTAGTAAGTTTGCAAACATGATAATTCAGAATCAAACTGGAATTACTGGACCAAAGTTTAAAAATTAACAAACTGGCTAAAACAGAGAGCACATTGAAGGATGTGCAATAAACTGCCAAGATACAAAAGGCATAAAGCATAGTACAGCCTGTGATAGTAGTTAGAACTTCCTGGCATCTATCCTAAGCAAAATATTCACTTAAGAATGAAAACTTATTGATATGACTAACAAATAAAATGATCTGTTCAGGTATCTGTTGATGAGACCATTTAGATAAAGGAGCTGTCCAGCAGGGTATGAATTATGGAGAGACTTAGGTTGCTATTATGGGATTTTCCTTCTCCAAAAAACAAAAACAAAAACAAAAAACCCAACTGTGAATCCCGGGAATTTCAGAGAACTTTCTAATTGTGAGAATTTTGTCCAATTTTGTCCATTTTAGGAATTAAACTTTTAAATAATTGGTGAGCTTCATAACAAATCAACTATAAATTAATACTATGTCATGATATCTTTTTCAAAAAAAACATACATCGTATAATTATAGATTGCTTTACAAGAGTGAGTTATACTTTAATATAGGTTTTCTGATGACTATACTTTAAGCAGATTAAATAGGTAGTTTAATTGATATACAATTATGATTCTTAAGATATACAATGAAGAAATTTTTAAAAATTCAAGTAGCACTTCTCGAGAAGTCTCCTGTAATATGTTACTTTTTAAATGAACTTTTCAAGTTCATTCTATGTTATTTTCTTGAGCTACAGTTTTCATCAGGTTTGAGATTTCCTTTGTATGCAATTCTAAATTATTATTTGTCTAAAGAACTTCCAATACATTGAGAATACAAAAATTAAAAAAATTTAAATACCTTTCATGAGAGTAAACATATAGGAATTAAGTTTGTAGTTTTATGCACAGGAAAAATGGGCTACAAGCCTTTCAATGAATCATCTGAGAGTTTAGAAATAAAATCTTGTGTTCCTGGTTAGTTATATTTGATATCCTTAATTAAACCCAAGTGGAGTCATCTAACATGGAATGAAAGTCCATTCCTTTCCTTTGGAAAGCATCCTTCACAAAAGGTCATCAAGCTTAATGATCATTTATTAAGTCCATTGTATGGAGGAATATGGTCCAGATATGATTTGGATTAGATGGCCTCTGAGGAACTTTCCAATTAGAAAATTTTTAAATTTCACTTTTGGATTAATTTTAATTTCTGTGTTCTAGATAGAATGATGTAGGAGAGAATTATTTGATTTTGGAATTAGGGAACCTGGTGTCTAGTTCTAGTTGTGTTACCAACAAGTTGGGTAAACTTGGAGAAATTATTCACTATCCTTAGGCCTCAGGAATGTTCCCTCATTGGCAAAATGAGGTGGTTGAATCATATGTGTCTAATGTTTTTTGTATCGCTAAAATTCTATGAATCAGTGATTTCATGCTTTCCCCTCCTTTGGCTGGAACTGTGATTTCCTTGGTTAAAAAAATTCCTTGGTAAGGAAACTTCCCCTATCAAAGCAGACCAACAGCTGTCTATAACTTAAAATATTAGTAGTTTAAGTGACTTGCCTAATATGTGTAAGAGAGTAGGAATTAAACCATGTCTTGCTGAATCAATGTTAAATCAATACTTACTATGTCATAATATCTCTGATAATGCTTTTTTTAAAGAAAAATACACATTGTATATTTATAGATTGCTTTACATAGGTGTTATACTTTATTATTTATTATATTTGGGGTTTTCTGAAGACTATAAGCAGATTAAATAGGTAGTTGAATTAATATACAATTATAATTCTTAAGACATACACTGAAGAAGTTAATGCAATAAATTAGTTGCTGAATATAAGCCAGCTCCACCTCTTCCAATATCTGTAAGGATTTTCCCCATATTACTTCTACATCAAAAAACAAAAAGCAAAAACAACAAGAAAAGCTTCCCTCTAAATATATCACTTAAAATCTTTAGACCTCATTTACAATTTTCTTTCCATAAGGAGAATAAAGTATGAGAAGAAACTATGCCAAAATAAGTTTTTCTATACAGTTAGGAGAAAAACCTATTAGGGCATTTGCTTCTTAGTATCTAATAAAAACAGATTTTCCATAGTAATTCCTTTAGGGAAAAGATTGCCAATTAGGAACATTATGCCCCATTTTAAATGTGCTTTTTAAAAGAGGAAGCATATTCTTTGGATAAATTTCTGCTTGATTAATGAAAGTACACACTGTCCTTCTTTCCAAATTTGTCACTGAAATTGCTCTTTTGAAAAAAATAGAGAAGCTTCATAGCATCTCATAATTTTCATAGCAAATTTAAACTGTTTCAGTGATTGTCCACAATTCTGTTCCATTATAGAATCATCAGTAAACCTCACTACATTTTTCTTTTCCTTTCCACTTTTCAAAAAAAAAAAAAATAACATTGCAAAGAAAACTCAAGAACATTCTGATACCTCGGGATTACAACTGAATAAGACCCTGGAACCAGATCAATTCAGATCATTAGGATAGAACAAAGCAAATGAGAGAGAATACATTTATAATACCATGAGACTTGACTTGTATACAGAATTCATTACCTATTCTCTCCTGCCACATACTTTTATGTATGCATTTGACCATTTATATAAAATACCACATTGCTATTTTATTTCACTATATTTATTTTTGAATGTCATTTAACATCACAATATTCATCTTTGGGATTTCTCATAAAGGACAAGATTCTGTATTTCATTATTTATGTGCAACATTTTTCATAAAGAGAACACTCTTGCATTTTTCAGTCACTGTTAAAATGAGAGTTTGGGAAGATCCAGTATGCATAATAGCAAGTAGCTTTATAAAGCAAACTTTTCCATTGTAGGGATTTATTCTAGTGTTTATACAATATTGAAAATGTTTTCTTTGAGAAACTGGGAAGTAGTTAGTCACATGCCCTAAATTTTATATATGCTGATGGTCTGTGGGGAAAAAAAGTTTTCTCTGTGAAGCACTTCAAAATTCTAGATAGATTTTTTTAAAGTACAATATTAGATTTTTTTTTAAAAGCCCCTGAAAGACCCTAGCAGGACTGATACTAGTTGTTTAGCCTAAATAATAATAGAATTTGATCTTAATTTTTTTTCATACCCCAAAATTCAATTATACATTATTCTTTGATAATGGGAGTATAAGGATTTTTGTGTTTTTAATCCTGTGATTGATTTTCAGAATATGTTATAATTATTTCCCCTAAAATTTGATTTGGGATAACCTCTAGTTCCTGTTCTTTCATTATTTAGGTTTTAGCAATATCTCATTAGATTACATCTTTAAGTTCCAAACAAAAGGAAGTGATGATACAGAATCATGAAGGTTGAACATATGTCTACATTTACATTAAAATTTAAAACTATAAGCTAATAGGAACTATGAACTTTATATCTGATAAACCCTAATTGAAATAAGAATCAAAGGAGCAGTAGAAATCCAACTAATTATATCTGTAATCTTGTATCAGACATTTCTTGTTAATTTCTACTAATGGAGGGGGATAGGCTAACAGAAAAAAATCATAGATAACTCATAGAAAAGGACTTGATCCATGGCTTTCTGGAGGGGTGGAGGAAGGGTTGTCAAGTTGCCAGCCACCTTGTAGACATTACTCCAGATGTATTGTCAATATGCACATAATATGAGGGAAAGATATAACTACACTATTTTACTTTGAAAAATAAAATAAATTTTAGACTGAAGACCACTAGTAGTTAGTTGGATTTCTAAATTTCACTCACATCTCTCTTTAATAATTTAAGTATTCTGCTATTTATGTACCCTCTGTAAAAGAATTGTATTATTTCTGATTATTATTTTTTAATGTCACCATATCAGACTTCACCTTTTTTTAGGTGATGATGCCATTCTAAGTTGCCCATAGTTGAAAGTAAATCTTTGAAATACAATTATTTACAACCTACTGTGTGCTTAGAGCTACAGTGGATACATTAGAAAAGAATCACTTCCCATATTTTGAACCTGAAATTACAGTCAAAAGAGAAATATGTATTTATGTATACTCTAAACAACTAAATGTTTTCAGAATGTGATTGTATTATGTCATTGAGTCATGTCCACATTTAGTCATGAGAAAGCTGATAGAAAACTTGTATGGATTTCATTATGGTTAATAAAAGTAAATTTAAAGTTCCATCAAAGAAGTGGCAAAATGTTCCATTTTATCATTATAATAATCTCTATAAACAAAGTTGCTTAGCCACTTATCACCATATTTTTAAAAAGTCATTAAAATAATCCTTTAGACTATAATTCAAACAATAAAGTCAAACTCGACAACACCAATTTAAATGGTTTTTAATGGTTCAAACCTGTTGAATTATATTATGTCCATGGCTATAAATCTATGCATTCAATTGTATAGTATGCATTTTCATCCCTAAGAGCAAAGCTAAGTGATTATTTATTGATAAATGACATGGAATGTCTTTTTTTTTACCTAAGTAACATAAGACATTTCAAAGATTTTGTCTGAAGGGCAAAAGGATTACACTGCATTTGAATAGGCCATGTGACAACACATCCTTAGACTTCATGTATGATATGAAAGGAAGATCCCAATTCGCAAGATACACAAGGGAAATTATAACTATACCAGAAAAGAAGAAAAGCAGGAAGGGAGGTGGTAAGGGTGTCAGGGAGTATTTGTAGTAGTTTGATGCATGTAAATATTACATCTTATAAATAATTCTTTTCAAATACATCTCAAGTGCAGTGGGCTGTGTTTAAGGAATGGATTGTATATACTTTACATGACTATATGCCATTTGCTTCAAGTTAAGAGCTATATTAATTCTACTACTTTAACAAAAATTCTTTCAAAATGTCCTTCCATTCTGCTTCCTGTGGGGAAGACTGTCATCAGATTGGGGAAAAGTGTTCTAGTTAAATTTGACTGTCATAAACTAGCAAATGCAGTTTCCTCTAAATTATTTTGTCAACAGCCTAGTAGTACCCTTGCTAACCTTATTTGGCACCAGTGCATAATTAGATACACAGGGGTGTGACTCCAATTGAAGGTGTTGGCATTGTAGCACTCTGTGAAAATATTAACTATGAGGTTAACTCCAATTTTCTCTTCTTTAATTAAATGCACATGGTACTAATGAGGTAACCTACTGTTCCTTGATAGCACTAATTAGCTAAGAGGAGAGTACACTCTCACACTGCAATTTAAACCTAAAAATAAGGTTGAAATATGCTAATTGCAGGCAATTTAAAACAGTACAAGTTGAAGAACTAGTCATAATAAGAGAAACTGACTGCTTTACAGCTAGGCAGCTGTAACTTTGGTTAAAATCAAAACAAGTCACACAATTTTTGGATTATTATTTAACAAGGTCATAAGTAACATCAAAAAATTAAATACTATACTATACAACAAAAATGAAATCGATTTTGGAATGAACCACAAGCAGATACTCTAACCTATACAGAAACTATAAGAGTTTCTACACTGATTAAATTTTTGTATGAGGAATTCCGAAAATTATGGTTCACTATATTTAACTAAACTGAATACCTAAAATTAAGTTTCATAAAAATAAGTAATTGACAATTCTAAGATCATAAAGTTAATGAAATATGCCTGAATGTTGAAGAATTAACTATTTAGTTAAATACATGATTCATTTACTTTATAAATAGTAACAACAGCTTCTGGCCTGTTCAAATATCTGTTGTCTGTTGAACTGAAAAAAAAGTATTATTATTTATTGTGTTGTTGAAATACTGATGATACTGTATTTTAAATAAGAATAATAATCAACTTTGTGAAGTTAGGGATCAAAGATGTATAAGATACACTAATGTTCTATTTAAACAAGGATTATTATTACATGACTCATTATATAAATGTGTAATATCAGAATTGGATATTATATAAGGGTTACCAGGTTATTAGAAGGACTAAATTATAACATGTTGCCATTAATACTTATTGTGGCCTTTAAGGATGAAATAAGAAAAAAGCACTTTGTTTTTCTTTTTAAGGATTAATATAGTTATAATTCTCTGCTCACGAATCCCCTAACTCAAATACAATTACAGTAAAACCTAGCATCCTGGAAATCAAAAATCCATTTATAATCTCTTTTGATAGCACTATAATGATAACCTTGAGAACATAATCTATAAGTGCCTTCTGAATCATCATCCTAATGATTCATTTATAGAGTACTGTATGGTCTACAAAATACGGACTTCACAAGCCCAATTTATTATCTATTAGGTAACTCTTTGCAATGCTGTTATCCCAGTTTTGTTGATGAGGAAATTGAAACTCCAGAAGGTTAATTTATTTACCCAACATTATGTAATTTGTCAGTGATCAGAGCCAGAAGAGAAATTGGGGTCTTCTTAGGTCCAGGATTTTTTCTACTACACAAAGGTGATTAGATAATGCTTGCTGATGTTGTATTCATGTATTTTGTATTGTCTGAAAACGTGGCTTTCATAAAGGGTATAAATGGTTATCACATTTACCAAAATTTTGATCAATTACATCATGTTACACCTTCATCAACAGTCTGGTTAACAGAATTTACAAAAAAAAAAATTCTATTCTGTAACTTTAATCAGTGAATTGATCAACAAGTATTTATAAAGTGTCTATGATGTGTGAAACACTATATTAAGATCTGAAGAATACAAAGAATGAAATAATATAAAAAAATACAAATAATGAAACTATCAACATGCAGTGAGCTTACAGTCTAATGGAAGAGAGATCTTCTCAACCAAACATTTTTATAAATTTAATAACTTCTTCTTGATAAACTGCTGCCCCTAGTTCAGATTTCAGAGTTAATTCTTATTTCTATAATTTAAAAAAATCTGGACTCTAATTTTTACTTTACAAGACTTAGAACAATGTATTATTTATAGTAAATGCTTAATAAACATTTATTAAACCAAGTTAAAATGAATGTAAAGGCAACAAAGAAGTTGTAGTGGAATACGACAAAAAGAAAATCTTAAAATAAAAAAAGATAAAAAGAAACCTTTGTGAGGAGAAAGTAGATTTATTTATAAACGCTGTAAAGAATATTGCTCATTAAAATACAAGATAACTATTTGCAGAGCTGAGGATTAAATATAATATACCAATATTACTATCTTCCCCTAATTAATCATTCCTGAAGCTGAAAGGTTTTGCGGATCTTCCACTTGGAAATAATACCAATTTTGCCATTGGACTGTTCACTGACTTTTGCCAAAAGGATTAGTTCAAGCAATCATGCTTTTGCAAAAGCAACCAGCAACTTCACTTGACAGGCTGAGAGATCTCTTCAACAAGAAGAGACAGGAGGTTGGCAACAGATGCTAATAAATATCTGACCAATCATGCTTTCACAGAGCCTTGGAGTTTGCAAATCGGCAAAGGAGGAGCAATGAGAATGAAATCAGACAAGTCATTTAGACATGGTTCTCCTGGAGGCAGCTTGACATATTCTGCAAAATCACAGTGAAACTAAATGTGAATGGATTGTTTTAAGTGTTTGCATCTGTTTCAAATAAGAACTAAAGGAGGTAGTGAAGAGAGATGAGGCCAGGGATGTATCAGTGGGAATTTCAGCATCAGCTTTGGAAAGCATCTATTTCTAGGTTGAATGTGTGTCATCATATGTTTCTTGCAAAACAATGAAGATCATGTCACTTGATCCTGAAATGCATTCATGGCACAAATCTCTTTCATTAGAATATGAAAATATGGCCCAATAACTAAGTCACTGAAAAGATTTTGTAAATGAAATAATCTATATTTCTATAATCTATATATCTATATATAATCTAATATAGATTAGATAGTTATAATCTGGCACAAATTTTTTACATGTGATCTGGCTGAATTACTAATAAATTCACAGATGAAGTGAGGTAAGTAGGTAAAGGATAGACTGATTTGAAAAGATGATAAAGGCAGATACCTCGTATGAGCACAAAGAAGTAGACTGGCCTTTTATTTTTTCTACCAAAACCATTTCATTTTAAACTAAAATTGTACTACTTTATGTTGTCCAAGGTGAATATTCAAAATATTCAAAACCAATTTAGGAATTTAATATCATTAATTTAGGAATTCAATATCATTATATTCAGCCAATCCAAAAGGGATGGCAAGTTATGTAAAATAATGATTTATAAAAATGATAATACTAATTGATATTTATATAACACTATATATGCTCTGTAAAATATTATACATGTATCTAATGCTCTGAATCTAAAATGCATTAAAATATTTTGCCAATTAAAGAAAAAAGTCAAGCCAATTGTTAAGTAATTTCTGAAATAATTTAGACAAAAACTAATCTAAGGGAAAAGCCTAAATGCTAGTCTGGAAGATCCAGTAATTTCTAATGTCTTTCAGGATAAATTTTGGGGCAAAAAAAAAGAAAATTAAGTGAGTTGTACCATTTCATAAATTTTTAATATTTTGATATTCATTATTTAATTTTATATATTATATTTAAAGAAGAAAAATAGGAATAATGTGATTTCACAAAGCTCCTTCCACACTATGCAAAAATATTTTGGGAAGTGATCATATGTAAAAAAAAAAAAAAAAGCCCTGATTAATCACACTTTTCATTTTTCTGTGGTTTCTTTTAGCCAAGTGACTCATTCATGTTAAATATGCTAACATTTCCAGGAAGCAAAATGACACATCATGATTGAGACTTGTTTGTTGATGTAATTCTTGCTAACTTAAAAAAAAAACCCTCATCATACAACTGCTTACCTATCACAACAAGATACAGAAATCAATAAGCTGATGACAGTAAAATTCTTTGAATTCTTCATGAGAATTTTTCATAACTTATAACTTCTACGTGGCCTAGAGCAAGAATCTAACAGGAACAAGAAATGCTTATGGAGTACCATTAAGAATCAGAACATGTCCAAAAGGGGCAGTAAAAATTCACCCATTTCTTTCTGCTGACTCAAATTAGACCACATTTATACATAATGTTGTAATTATTAATGATATTAACAATGTACTGTACACTAAAAGCAAAAGTGAGTGACATGCATGCCTTATTTTTCTCATCATGAGGCCAGTTCTAAATTAATGAACAGGTTAATGTTAAGGTTAACACATGGAAAACAATGATGAATGAAATGATCCAGTACAGGTTATTATTGTATTTGTCATTGATATAAAAACTGCTTTTTCATTACTGTTATCTTTTTCTTCAGTATTATAAATACACACTGATTTGATGATCAGGAGATATTTTACTTTATGGAAACCCAGTCTAAAACTGAATTTGACCTCTTTCCCCAAGAGAGGGACATTTAGGGCAATTATCCTTTATAATTTTTTCAATTTATAGAAATATTGCACACAGATTTTATTCCTTTATATACCAAACTCTATGCTATAGTGAAGATTTTCACCTGGCATAAATTTGATTTGTATACAAGTTCTCTGAAATTCATTGTACAGAGTCAGGAACAGATGTATAAAATCCCTCAAAGCTGTTTCACTCAAAAATGTGCTTTACTCTCTATGGTTAGAATCTGTTACAACTGTTATATCCCACTTAAAAATTTCACCATCAACAAACACATAATTAATTAGAAATGTTTCAATCAACAGTCATATTATTTAAATAGTACTGTGTTATGATAACATTTGGAACTTAATTTGGAGCATGGAGTCTGTGGCCATAGGACAGGGCAAATCTAACTGGCCCACATGGGGTTTGAACTCATGACCTTGGTCTCATTTATCATGGTACTCTAACCAATTGAGTGAACCACCAACCAATATGATAAATTCAATGTCTTTTGCCTCCCTAAAATGTCAGTTTGTTTAGGCAGACACAATGTCTTGAGTTTTGCATGACACCATCTGATGTGTAACATCCCCTAATGAAGACAGCAGCCATCAGTAAAATAAATAAATCATTAGTCTAAGAACAGAAGCTTCAACACAGGTATAGTCTATTTGTGTGCTGATTATTGATGGACATTATTAGCTTCTCTCTCTTCTCAAATATCTAAGAGGTAAATGCTCATTTATCTTCTATTTCTACAACAAAAGCAAAGGAAAAGGTAGATTACTTTGGAAAAGAAAATGCAGGGAAAATAGTCAATTAGTAGTGGGCTAATTTGATACTAATTGGGTAGAAACTATAAAAATAAGCTGATGATAGTTTTATCTCAAGAGAGAATCCACTAGATAGGCACTTAAAAAGGATAAAATACTTAAAACACTTAATATTAATAATTTAATAAGATTTCTGCCATAGAAATAGATCCCTACTTCATGGAGAAATGCTATATACCCATTTGAAAAAAATTCAGGAAGGAATACTACCAAAGCCAGGATTTGAATGTATGATTCTTAGTCCTATTTTCAGCCAGTACCCCTCTAACTCACATTACAAAAGCTACCACCATAACTGGCACTAATTGGCACCCTTGTTAGAAATCTCAGCAGAGGAGCCAAGAATAGAAAAGACATGGTCACCTCTCACCCACAGAGCTTGTCTGTCTCGGCAGGTAAGGTTGAGATCAAGAATGGGGCAAATGACCTGGCTGCCATCTGTGATATGGATAAGACCTATACCTTTTCATTAAATAAGTAGACAATTCAATCTCCTGGGATGTTAATCAAGTACCTTCCATGAGAACTAAAGTCACTGAAAAGGGAAAAAAATACTATGGGGGTTCCTACGGGTGATGTGGTTATTATGTACTAAGAGGAGGAGGAAGCAGCAGTCAACAGGCTCTTGAGGCATGAGCTTTATGTGCTGAGTAAAAGTGGGGATATATTTTTTTTTCTAGGATACTGTTTTCTTCTGGGGCAGGGATAGGGAGTTACATTTTTCAGGAATGATTGGATGCTTCTAGAAGGTAAATTTTTTTTTAAATGCTAATTTCTTGAGAGAGGGAAAGAAGAGAGACAAAGAAACAGAATCAGACTGTACATATGACATGTTCTTATTGCTCTCCCTTCAACCACATATTCTTTAGTAGGATAGAAATAATCAAGTGTTCAAATAATAGTTGCTAGTCTTCTGCTCCTCATGCCCCACTCAAAAGAAAATAAAAATCTTTCTTTTTTACCCTGAGAAAGTAAAATGAGATATTCTGGATGACATGCGGAAAAAATTCAGGCAAAAGGATTTTCTTTTTAAGGAGAGGAAGCAGCAGATTACATATGAATATAAATTTATATTTGGGCATAAAATGAATACCTTATTTTATTAAGAATAAAAAAGGATAAATAAGAAAAATTAAGAAGAAAAAACAGAAAAGGAAGACAAAAAATAAGACAAAACAGAATACTGTCATATGCCTAAGAGAACATCAACCAGAATTCATAACATAAAACAATAAATTACCTGTTCAAGAAAGTATATATAATAGTAGGAGAAATTATGTGTTCATTCTTTCTTTACTTCCTTGTAAATTGTTCTTTTGTTTTCTGCTGAACACTTTTTTTTTAACTCTTTCATTCCCCTCACCTCCCTCAAGGAGGCTATAGTTAAGCAAGGATATATTTATGTATGCAAATATATATACATACACATACACACTCACACACACTCTGCCATCACCCCACATCTCTTTTCTATCCCACCTAACTCTGCTTTAATTCTGCTCAACTTGCCTTGCTATTACTTAAACCCCACCCCACCCATAGATCTCTCTCTTGTCTTCTTCCCTTAAGCTTTGCTTCAGCCTCCTCCCATCCCTCTTCTTTTATTTCTTATTGTTGGTGTTAAACTTAAACATATACCATAAATTTCCTATGTAAAAAAAAAAAACAAAAAACATTCTGTCCATGTTGAGTTCCTTGATATTGGCTCTTATATATTAAATTTTCTACTAAGTTCGAATTTGGTTGATAGAAAGTTCTGAAAATCTGTTAGTTCATTGAACATCCATTTTTTCACGTTCAGTATTATAGATAATTTTTCTGGATATAATATTTTTGGCTCAGGCCTAGTTCTTCTGATTGTCAATAGATATGATTCCAGGACTTGAGGTCTTTTATTGTGACTGCTGATAAATCCCATATAATTCTAATTGCAGCTCCAGTATATTTGAGTTGTTTCTTGTAAATTTCTCCTTAATCTGGGAATTACATTTGGCAATGACATTCCTATATGTTCTTCACAAAGGATCTCTTTGAGGTGGTGATTGGTAGATTATTTCTATTTCTAGTTTTCCCTCCAGTTCTATTACTCCAGACAATTTTCTTGGATTATTATTATTTTTTTTTGCATTATTGTATCAAGGTTCTGTTTTTGGTCACAATTTTTAGGTAAACCAATTATTCCTAAATTTTATCTTCTTGATCTGTTCTTAGATCTGTTGTTTTTCTTAAAGGATGTTTCACATTCTGTTCTATTTTTTTCATTCTTTATATTCTGTTTTGCTATTTTTGGTCTCTTATAGGTTCACTGGCTTCCCCTTGCCCAATTCTAATTTCTCAAAATTTCAAAAAATTGAGATTCTATATCTCCTTTTCCAATTGGTTAACTTTTTTTCATAATCTTGTTTTTCTTGAATAGTTTTTATTTTTAGTAGTTTTTCCTCAATATCATTCATTTGATTTTTAAATTCTTTTTTGAGTTCTATAAATTCTCTCTGGATAGGGAGTCTACTCTTTGAGGTAGAAAAACCTTTTTTTTTTTTTTTTTTTTGGACACTTCAATATCCTCCTATGAAGATGAACCCAGGTTTTTCCTATTTTCATAGTAAATTTCTATGGTTAGGTTCTTTTTTTTTTAAATTAGGAAGTATTAGTGTAAGTACCTCCAATTGTGGTGTGTGTGTGTGTGTGTGTGTGTGTGTGTGTGTGTGTGTGTGTGTGTGTGTCTTTAGCATCACTTCAGCTCTCTGATCTGGAACTCTATCAAGAGTTTTACTCTGCTGTCAGTGCCTGCAGCTAGCAAATCTGCCCTTCCCCGCCCTTCTGCACTGCTGGTATACTGGTTCCTTTTCACCCAAGGCCTAGTCTCAGCTGTACAGTTGGGCCTGGTGTTCCTAATCAGCCGAGGTTCCCTCTGTTCTCCAGGACTCAAACCCTCAACTCTTTACACCTTTTGGGAGGTGAAAGGTCCTATGGTTCTTACTGAGGCTCCAGCCAAACCCAGCTAGCGCCTTAGGGGATGTGTGCATTTCACAATGATTAATCCCTGGTCTGGAGATCTTTCTTTGGATTATTTTGGAGGAACCCAATGCTGCTGCAAGTCTTTTTGACTCTTCGTCAATCTATGTCGCTCTGAGGTACAAATTTATTCAGTCTGTGGGGGAAATCTGGAGAGCTTGAAAATTACTGACCTACACTGCTATCTTCCCGGAATCCTCCTCATGATGTATATCTTTTTTTTTAAATAACTTTTTATTGACAGAACCCATGCCAGGATAATTTTTTACAGCATTATCCCTTGCACTCACTTCTGTTCCTTTTTTTCCCTTCCCTCCCTCCACCCCCTCCCCAAAATGGCAAGCAGTCCTATACATGTTAAATATGTCACAGTATATCTTAGATACAGAAGGTAGAAATAACCGGGGAAGAAAAACCCAAATGCAAACAGTTTACATTCATTTCCCAGTGTTCTTTCTTTGGGTATAGCTGCTTCTGTCTATCATTGATCAATTGAAACTGAGTTAGATCTCTTTGTCAAAGAAATCCACTTCCACATGATGTATATCTTAATAATGGAATGAAATTAATGATTTTTTTTCACTAATGTCCCAGAGATAGTATGATGACTAAGGACAAAATGCTTTGAAACAACTTTTAGTTCTGCTGTTACATGAATGAAAAAATTATAATGCTAACTGAAAAAATTGCTGGAAGGTTAAAAGAAAAACAAAATATATAATTTACAATTTTTTTTTTTTTAACAATTTTCATCCTGATTCCAGCCCTACCATTACAGTTAAATGGTAAACTTTTAAAAGGCTTAGGCAATGTAAAAATATAAGCAATAGATTATCTGTGATCTCTGTGTTGCAATGCACTTTGATTCTTAATATCCTAAGAAGTGTGACACTGAGGTTATTTTTAGAATTCAATTCATTATGCAACATGTAAAATTCTACTTGTTCACATTCTAAGTACTATTGGGAAGTATGAATTTTTTTTTTAAATTCTTAATACTGTCAAAGTACAAAATAAGCTAATTGAAAATTTGTGAAACCATGCAATGTGCTAATAAAAGAAATTAATTTGCCATTGTAGGTCATTTCTATACTCCAGGAAGGTTTTTTGTGGTGGACTAAATTACAATGAATTTTTTTGGAAAACAGAACAACTAAGTCTTGCAATGGAGTAACTGAAGGAAGGGAAACCAGGAATGTCTCAAATTTGGGGTTCATGAAACAAAATTTAATGCTAATTTTGAACACATATTTGTCCCTTTATTTTAGGTAGCATTAAGAAAATAAATTCACATATAATAATTTTACATGGTTTTCAACTCTCCCTTAATTGAAATTGCCTAATAAATATTAAGAGACATAGTACAGATGTTGAATTCCATTTGCATTCAATTATTTCTAAAACAAATAGCAGAGGTACTAGTGAAACAGCTTTCAGGATGACAGACGTAATCTACTAAATCAGCTATTTTCAGGTAATTTAAAGTAAACCTGGAACATGGAAGAAACTTACATTGTCATCATGTATCTCACTCTCCTCAAATGTGAGCCCCCAGCTGTCTTTAGGATAGATCTTTGTTTTCTCCTGGAAAATGATGGCTTAGTAAGTATGAATACTAATTTTTTTTTTTTTGGCTGAAGCAATTGGGTTTAAGGGACTTGTCCAGGGTCACACAGATAGGGAGTGAGGGAGTGTTAAATGTCTGAGGCCAAATTTGAACTCAGGTCCTCCTGACTTCAGGACTGGTGCTCTATCCACTATGCCACCTAACTGCCCCCAACACTAAAATTTAAATATAAAAATGCTGAGTTGAAATTTTAAAGGATAAGTCTTTTAAAATCAAACATGAAAAAGAGAGAAAATTAAATAACACCTGTCTGAGTCATGATTTCTTGCAACCACATTTACAATTTACAGATTATTCTGAGGTGAAACAAATTCTGTGTCCTGGTGAATATATTTTTTCATTTGAACTGTTTTACTGGAAGAAATCTCTTTTCTGCTAATAGTTTGGGTGAGCTGAGCATGTAACCTCACCCCTATTTCAAGTCCAAATCAAAGTGCTTCTCAGAAAGTTTTATTACTGTCTCACTATGATTATATAAGGAGGAAACATGAGAAGGGAGTAGTACAGCAGAAATGAATATCAACTTCCTAGATTAGTTTGATCAACTTTATCTTTCCCAGGCATCAAGGAGCAGTTTTGGTATTTCCTGGGAGTAAATGTTTGGATAATTCTTATTATATAAAGCCCTTATTGTTATCTCTATCCAAACACATTTTTAGAGTAGAATGTTAGGAAATGGAAAAAAAAAAGAAGTTGGTATTTACACATAGAACAAAACAAAATGATTACTTATAGCATCTCTCCCAAATCCAGGAAGCACCAGCATCCCTTCCACAGAATGTTTCGCTCCTCAGGGAGAAGCACTAGATCACTGGCACCCCCAGGAATATATATATGGGATTTGGAGGATGTGGCAGTTTCTCATCTGATCCCTACAGGGAAAGTCAGCAGCAGCTCTTAGATCAGCTACTTTTAATCTCCTGTAGATCTCAGTGGCAGCTCCTTTTCCTGCCTACACTGATGAGTGATAGAGTCTAATAGAGTACAAAAAGAGATTGCAATTGTATATACAGAAATGTGTCTCGTTGGCATATCTCATCATGATATGGTCCTCTGCTCTTGTCCCTTCTTATTTAGCTATGAGAAAACAGTGTGACTAAGGAGGATGGCCAAGGAAAAACAAACAAACACTATTCCTGACAAAGCATTTTGCCATTCAATATGTAAAAATGTTTGATGCCAAGCCACTAGATAGAGTGTGCAAAGGAAGCAGGCTCATCAAGTCCTTCTATGTATATTGCACAAAATGAGAAAAAGTATAAATACCGTATGGACAACTAAACTCCTGTTTTGCCTCTTGGGTAGGTTTAAATACCTGAGTTCATATGTGTTGTGGTCATTCAAGAAAGTGTCTGCATTTTAAATTCATTCTTTACCATTTCTATTTTTTAGCCTTGTTTAAAAATAATATTAATATTTTATAAATAAAATGTGAACAAAATAACAGAATGAATAGCTTTTTAAAATTTATATGTGAGAAAGTAAAGAAAGGAATGTACATCCAATGCTCCAAAAACAATTCAGAATTTTATCTTTAGCTTTATTTGTACTCAGAAGACAAAGTAGAGTTTAATATTTTGTAGTCTATTAAAAAAACAGTTTACTGAGAAAGAAAATGTCAGATTTCAGAATTGTTTCACCATGTACTGGGAATAATTCATTTCTAAGCTAGGACTAAGTTGTATTACCCAATAGCTGCTCTCAAGAATGAAACTAATTTACATTTAAAATAGGAGTATGGTCTACTCTTTAAAAGCACAATGGTAAACACACCAATTTGACAATTACATTAATATGAGTATTTGCATAATCTGTCTTCTACACCTGTTCTTAATTTGAAGCAGCTGCAGGACAAATCATATCACACTAATCTCAAAGGGTATTTGGATATTCCAAAGATTAATATGTACATCTTGTCTTACTTGAAGATTTTATTTTTTAAAACTTTTAAGTGATAAATGATATATCACACCATGTTTTTTATTTGTTTAGTTCATATCCATTACTGTTTCATAAATAGAGTATATAAAATGTAACTACTGCCCTTAAAATTTCTTTTAGTATAGGTTGTCATCTCCTTATATGAGGAGGTGGATATTTTTGACTAGAAAGATTTTAAAAGGTGTATTTATATGAGGAGAGAGACATAAAAAGCAATACCCATGCATATTTAGAAAACTGTAAGACAATACACAGGATCAAAGAATTAATACACAAGTTCAATAGAATGAAATTCTATAATTTCTTCCTTCTTAAACTGTGGGTCACAACTCCATATGAGGTCTCATAAATGAATGTGGAGGTCACATTATTATCAGTGAATGTTTGATTTGTATACCTGTTATATATACACCTATATGCCCAGGGTCATGTAAAAATTTCTTGGGCAAAAAGGGTCGTGAGCTGAATTTCATCTTTAAGATGAAATAGACTATCTGAATAGACTACCTTCAAATATATTAAATATATAGCTACTGCAGTATTTCTTGATTTCTTTTCTACTTCAAAACTATGTTCTTGATAAAACACTTGCAGTTACACTCAAACATCTCAAAATTTAATAGGTAGATATTTGTTTTCATTTACATGCCAATCAAGATGTATAAGTGTTTAATTAAAAAATATCTATGGTTAAAAAATAAGAATTCTGAATATCTATTGTTATGTGTTTTTCTATTGATTTTATTTATGCAGTTCAGCTAGATTTTAAGATAACTATGTAAATTGTCACAAAGTTTATTTCTTTCCCAAAGAAACTTCATTCATTCTGGGGAAAATGAATAACTGCATGCACCGTTCTTAAATGAAGCTAACAACAGGATGAATCTGTATATTGATGGGTCATTGATCTTTGAGAAAGTATGACTGACATCTCAGTTCAGCATTTTACCTGGGCATAAATCTCAAGGGTCTTTCTTTTATTCACTGAAATAGTGTTGAAAAAAATGGTAACAATCATAACAGTTAAAACATAATCGTCTGCCTTATAGTACTGTTATCCACAGACAGTTATCACTTTAAAAGAATCCCAGGTAATTTTTCAAATAATTTTTCAAACCTTGTTTTCAAAGATCTGAAAAAAAAAAACCCTTAAACACTAACTCTACTTAATTGTAAATTGTTGTCTTTTTAAAAATGAAAACCTATGGGGAAAAAAGACTTATGAAAATCTCTGGCAATAATGTCACCAGTTCAATTGAATAGCATTTTACAATTTCAAAAACAAAACAAAACGAAAAACAAACAAACAAACAACTCTTTACTGTTGTTGCTGTTCAGTCATTTAAGTCATGTTTGACTCTTTATGACCCCACTTGGGATTTTCTTGGCAAAGATATTGGAATGGTTTGTCATTTCCTTCTCCAGTGAATTTTATAGATGGGAAACTCAGGCAAAGAGTTAAGTGACTTGCCCAAACTTAACACAGCTAGTTCCTGAGGCCACATTTGAACTCAGGTCCTGTTACTCTATCCACTGTACCACCTAATTGCCCATTTCAATATATTACCCAATAATATAAATCTTTTGAGAGAGTGCAAGTGTAATTCTCTCTATCCCTCATCTCTTTCCTCTCCTTTTATTTATTTATTTTTAAAGAGATGAGGAAACTGACTCAGAATGACTATTTTCAAGGTCATCCAATTAGTAACTGGTAGTTATGTGAATTGAATCCACTTCTGCATCCAAATCTATTATTTTCCTGTTAAATTCTGCTTTGTCATTCTTCTGAGGGAGTGGTGTCAGACTTAAATAAAAATGAAATCTACTAAACCACAACATGAAGACTATATATTGACATCATCTGCATTTTAATATAATTATTTATTTTGTTAAATATTTCTCAATTCCATTTTAATCTGGTTTGGTCACATGGGGAGTGCTGCAGCTTGGAGTCTATGTGTTTGAACCCTCTTTTCCTGAGCATATAAAAGCTTATCATAAGAAGCAAATATAATACTCAGTAAGAAAAAAAGATATCCCAATTCTCAACAATCTGATTTTTATATTTAAACTTCTAAACCAAATGTTTAATTTTGTATTTTTATTCATTCACTAGAAAAAATAAATACCAATTATGCTAAAGTATTATAAAGAGAACAAGTCAAGTCACTGAAGGTCAATTGTACAAATTATTTCAGACCTCGACTATGTCATTTACATGCTTTTGTTATGTTCTCAACACTGCATTCAACCAGCAAACTTCTATTATCAAACACACACACACACACACACACACACACACAATCATAGCTGATACAAAGAAAAGGCAAAGTGGTGCTATAAGGATTGACTTTGGAGATTTGGGTTCAGGTGCAACATTTGACACATATTTGCCTTGTGACTACTTGGATGTTACTTATTTTCATTCCTACACAGAAGCTCTCACATAGAGAGGGCATAGGAAAGGGAGAGTTGTAAAGAGACATGAATTAAATATTAAACTCATCAGTTAATAAAATTAAGCTTTTGAGAAAAGTAGCCAAACTTAGAAAACACCATAATCACCAGTTTGACTTTTTATCTTATAATAGCTGAAACACAATCAGATTTTTATCTGTTGGATAACATTTGGAAAGATATGTATTCTTAATTTAAATTATAAAAGGAATTGATTTCACCCTACAGTATGATTCTCTTATTCTGAAATATAGGAAATAGAGGCTTTGAAGGAAAATTGAGATATCACCTACTTCATTCTTCTACCTTTAGATAGAGGCATTATCTTCCAGATATTATCCGTTTTATTTTTTGCGGGGAGGACGCTATAAAATAATTATTCTCTGTATGACCAACCTTGCTAAAACATTCTTGTATTCAAGGACATTCACTGACCCATTCCATTTTCTAACTAATTTTATTCTTTCATGTTGCCCCTGAAGTCGATTTTCTCTTGTTTTCTCTTCAGAGATAGAGAACCAATTTGTACTTAGCTCACAAGGTCATTCAAGGCGAAATGAAATAATGTATGTAAAACACTTTACAATTTTGAAATGCTGTATAAATGTCCATTAATATTAGTAGTGATACTTATATTTTAATCTAGTCATTTCAAAATTTTTAAAAAATATATTTATCATCTTGTTAGTATTTTAAAATTTAGGCTAGGTAATCCCAATTTCACTAAGATTATTTTCTATATCCTTTCATCATTTTTCTATCCTTTCAAATTCATTATCTCTTTATCAAATAGTTCTTTCACTGACAGATAATAAAATTTTTCTGGTCTACCTGTTTTTAAAAACCTTTATCCTCAAACTACCATCCTATATCTCTACTCCCTTTCACAGTGAATCAAATTTGTATAAAGAACTGTCCACATTCATTTCATAAATCTCTCACTTCTCAATTCCTTGTAGTCTGTCTTCTGACTTCAGCGGACAAACTTCTCTTTGAGATTACAAATGATCTCTCAGAAACCTTTTCTCTGTCCTCATCTGTTTTACCTTCTCTGTGTTTATTAACTTTTCTATTTCTTTATGAATATTCTGTCCTTCTTTGGCTACTGGGACATTGTCCTTCTACTTTACAACTCTCATTTGGTTTCCTTTGCTAGACCATCATTCCCTTGTCTACCTAGACTCTTAGTTGGCACCACAAATAAATATGCCCCAAATTAATTTACTATATTTCTCCCTAAACACAATCTTCCTCCAAATTTGCTTTCTATTGATGTCACCACCAACCTGCCAATTATCTAGCTTTATGTTATCCTTTCTTGATTTCTGTATCCAATCAGTGACAAAACCTTATTGAACCTATTTCCATGAACTCTCAAACTGGTCCCATATACATGTACACATATTGTCTCTTAATCCAGATATTCAACTTTCTCCTGGACTATGCAACAGACTAATTGATCTTTCAGCCCTCATCCTCTTCCCTCCATACATAGCTGCACAACTAAGCATGTCAATTCCCCTACTTGAAAATCAATGGCTCCATATTTCCTCTAGGAGAAAGTTTGGACTGGATCCTTATTTTCCTTGGAGCTAAAGAGACCTCCTAAAGAAATTCCTTTTGTCCACACAAGCCTTTGCACTTTTAGATTAAAAGGAATTGCTTAGAGTGCTAGCATCAAGTTTAAATAGAAATGGATCCCTATGGCTGCATAGTGACTTGAAAAACCACAAATTAGCACTATCTATACTGTACTGAATTTTTATTTATTTTGTAAAACATTTATAAGTTACATTTATGTAGTTTGGGCTACCCTGGAGTCTGATGCTTACAGCCTAGAGCACTGTGAGGTTAAATGGGACTTCAACCTAGGCCTTTCTGGCTTTAATAATGGTTTTTTATTCATTACATAAAATTCCCTCTTGTCTTTACAATAACATACAGATCCACAAGTTTAGCCATCTACCTTTCTAGTCAAAATATATGCTTTTATTTTCATTCTGTATGCTAGTAAAACCCATTTGTTAGCAATTCTCTGGATAAAACATTTTATCCTCATCCCACTTGCCTTCTGAGAATTCTTAGTTTCCATTAAAGTACAGTTTAGCTAACAGCTCATAAATGAGGACATTACTAATTTTTTAGATATTAGCACTTCTTTCTGTTTGATTTTTTAAAAATTTACTTGTGTGTGTGTGTATATATATATATATATGTACATATATATATATATATATATATATATATATATATATATATATATATATATATATATATATTATATTTCTCCTTGTGGAATATAAGCTCACTGAGAGCAGGAACTATTTTGTTTTTACCTTTGTGTCCCTGATTATTTAAAGTGCCAGGCACACACAGGCATTTGGCCAATATTTGTTAAACTGAATTAAGATTCAGTTCAATTTATATATATAACTTTGAGGAAAAAAATTGTGTCCAAGACATCTCTGTACCAATATAATGAATGTTTCCATTCTTTGGAATGGTAGTCAATAAAGTAATACTTGTGACTAACTTGAGACTGTAAATCATTCTTATTTATGTAAGGGTTGTTATAATTATTAGTAAATATACAATATGTCTATAACCTATAATACTTTAAAATTATAATTAAATTCTACAAAGAAATATTTATAATTTACTTCCAACATTACAAATGGTCACTCTTGTTACTAAAGAATGTCTAGAAAATAATGGTTTACAAAAACATGACCAAATTTGCAAAACTGAAGAAACCGAGAAAAAATTGATTATCTTTTGTTATTCTCTAAAAACACTTACTTATATGTATTACTGTCCATGTTCATCTTTTCTGAACTTCACAACTGAAGCTGTCCAAAAGTGAATGGACTGCCTCAGGATATTCCCCTTCATTAGAAGGTTTTAAGCAAAAAAAAAAAAAAAAAAAAAAAAGACGAACTTTTGTGAGTTGTATTGCTAAGGGGATTCTTGTTTAAGTAGAGCTTGGATTACATGGTCTGACATTCGTTCTGAATTTCAGATTCTGTGAATTGAGCTTCTTAGGGGGGTAAAGTCCCAACTCTTAAGTCTATAGCAGAACCTTATCAATAAATAGATAGTGTTTCATAAACATAATTTTGGTATAGTATACTTTTTCTTAATTATTTTTAGAACCTTTACTAATTAAAAAATCTACTCATTCTGGGTTACATGTATATATGTATATATATATATATATATATTTTTTTTTTTTTTTTTTCTTAACTGCTTCATCAGAGACCTGATACCTTGAGGCAACGTTCTTGAGCATATCTTCCCTCCAGCACTACCAACATCCTCAAAGAAACTATATACTAATCAGGAAGACCATTGCAAAGGCTTTCTCTATGCACAGATATATTTTATAGGCCAATTTTAGTACATTATCACTTAATGTTATGCAAAAGGAAGAATAATTTGAATGAAAGTGTCATTAAAATGAAATTAATTTGTGTTATAAAGTACCATATAAAGAAAGCAAAACAAACCAGCAATGGACAGCACAGAATGCTATGGTGTGGAGTGACAGAGAGAGAGAACATAAGATAGAACAAATATTAGAAAGAAAATTCTGAATGAGAAAGACCATCTAGTAAATTGGCAAAGTGTTATAATCTGCATGGATGGAGGGAATATGTTGGTAGCTGAAATTTAAAGTCACTGAACAATAAGAAAGTTGAATATGGTATCATTATGAAATGCTGAGAACTAATTTGCTATCTCACTAATAGTTATATCCACACACCTAAAAGTCAGAAGATAGACAAATTTTGGGGGGAGAGGGTGGGGAGGGTGTTACCTTAGCTGCTTTTCAAAACAAATTGGTGACCTTACTGCTACTTGGTACATTGGAAAGGACAATGAAATACACAAGGACAAATGATAAATTAAACTTATTCTATTGTTCTCCGTAAAAAGATGTATATATGTTGGCTTGGGCCTACATGTAAATTCTAAAGGAAATTATAATTTTCTTTATCCTAGAAAAATAGGGATGCTATATTTTATTGAATTGTAGTTATAGATGTGATACAAACAGAATAATTTCCAGTGTACCTATTTGACTATTTGTAAATCAATTTACACTAGTATCTAAGGAAAATTTACAGATTCAATTCAGTCCAATTCAACTAACACTTATAAATGACTTCACAGTAGATAGAATGCCAGGTCTGGATTTAGGAAGACAACTCTTGCTAATTTCAAATCTGGTTTCAGACACTTACTAGTTGTGTGACCCTGGGCCAATCATTTGACGCTATTTCCTTTAGTTTCCTCCTCTGTAAATGAACTGGAAAAGGAAATGGTGCAGCACCTCTTTGCCAGGAAAATCCCAAATGGGGTCATGAAGAGTTGGACTTGACTGAAATGACTTAACAACAACATCTGTAGAATACTATTCTACCTTTTAGAAGGGATACAGTCTCTTAGAAGGAGGAGATGCCTTAGTAGATAAGAACAACTAGTATTTGTAGGATTGTAAAGTGCTGTATGTTACACCAATCTCATTTACTATCATGTAATATAACATCTAAGTCCTTTCCATTTCCTACTCTGTAAAATAAAGGATTATGTAGATGGTCCTTTAGATTTTTTCTGGTTCTAAATCCCATGGATTATATTTGAGAGGGATAGCTGAAAAGTGGTATGAAAAGTCTAAGTAGCATGAGGTCTCTATTAACATGGAGGATAGGTAAACAGACTTTAGAGATGGTGGCAAGTTAAACTTTAAAAAGATGACAAGGAACTAAACAGGCCATGAAATATGAAAGAGTGAATTTCCTACAGTCATCTGGAATACTGAGTGAAATCATGGATATAAGGAAGCATCAGAATTTCCTATTGTCTTGGAGAAGTAGCTGAGTTCATCTGGAATACCAAGTAGGCTGAAAAGAGATGAGAGTGGAAAGGTAAGGCAATAAGTTTGCCAGTATCAAATGGCAGCTTAGAAGTTAACAGAAGTTAAAGAAGTTAATAGAAGTTAACAGCTACTATGACTTTAGCACAAAGGAATCTCTTTAGTCACTTTTCCTAAGAGTAGAGGGTGATTAAATTACAAATGCTCCCTTACTCTCATGATAAAAGACATGAAGCAAGAGCAAGACTTGAGAGGTAGATGATTGGTGTGCTTCACTGATACCTGTATGATGTCAAAAGATCCACAAGAATCTCCATGAGGATGTTGGGGAATATCCCTTATAGAGGATTTATGGGAGAACAAAGACAAGAACAGCACAAAATGAGAAGGCTCAGATCATGATTTGTATCAGTGACAAGAGGATTCACATTGATGAGACTATGTATCTGTTGAAATATGGAAGGAACATTTGCTTTAAAATAAATAAATAAATGCCAATATTTAACTGTCTATAGAATATGTGTTAAATATATACCAGCATTAGCCACCCTGATGGCATACTGATGGAAGCAGAGAGGGCTACTAATAGATATTTTCAATAACAACATTTTTAACCTTCCTTCTCTCAAACAATTCCCCTCCCCCCAAAAAAACCCCTAAAACTCAAACTAGAGTGCTATAAGCTGAATTTTCTAGCTTATTAAATGCCTGGTCATTCTATTTCTAAAAATTCCCTATATGCCAAAATTTCCAATCATACTATTTCATGCCACAAAAATCTTTGGTTCATATGTTCTCAATGTCATTTCTAAGCCAGGCATAATATCTATGGCAAAATGTCTTCACTAAATTGAACTAATATGATTTTTTGACTACTTGGATTGAGTCAAGACTCATAGTACATACTTTAAAAAAAAATGAGCTAAATAGTTAAGCAAATACAATTTTTATATTAGGTTACATTGATGGACATTCTTCAGTTGTTAATCATAAAAGTATTTGTTTTTCCATAAAGTCATGTTCTGTTTTAAATAGAATACTTTGCAGAGATAGCTGAGAAATAAGAGACGCAATTCTACTTTCAATTATCAAACACATATTGAATTATATAGGAAGAAGGAATATAGATAAGTTATCTTATCTGGCCATCCTCCTTCCAACCTGTATTTATTTAATTAACCAAGTCAACTCTTTATTCTTAGAGATCTGTAACTTATTCTAGTGTCCTATTTAAATGTTTAAAAATAATTTTTATAAAGTTTTTGTTACACCTAATGGAAATTTTTATTTTAAGTACAATTTCTATAATGTAGACCACAATGACTGGCAACATTTATTTAGCATTCTCCTACTAACAATCCTTCATATACCTGAATATAATTATTAAATTTCTGTTCAGTTTTCTTTTCCCCTTCAGCTAAATAATTTAGATCCTTTCACCTCCCTACCCCATGTCCTATTTTCTAACCTTTCAATCATTTTATTGTTTTTTTCTTTGGCCCCTATCCAAATTTTCTACATATCTTATTCAAAATTAAATGTCAGGCAATATTCCTATTGTGTCTTGTACATTACAATGAAGTTTTAATGCATTTCTATTGTTTTATAGTTAAAAAAAACACTAATAAAAGAGAAAAGTCTATTACTCCTCACAAAATAGACAAAATTGTGTTGTATATCCAATGATTTACATTTCCATAGCATTTTTTGTCTTGTTTCTCTGTTAGATCTCAAAGTGATATTCCCAATGAATCAATGAATGAATCTAGTGTTAATTTTAAAATGAATCAATCTAGTGGTAATTTTATCAAGATGGCTGTTATCTTTAAGTTGGAAGATCCAATAGGGAAAGGGAGAAAATTTTACTTATGTGTCAAGTACAACAAATTAAATATAAGCAAAATGAGGATACAAATCCACCCCATTATGTTTTTCATTCAAATACCATAAGTCCTAACAACTTTTACCTACATATCAAAATATGGGAAAACATAAGGAAAAGGAATCTTTATGTTAATTCTTGAACAGGTTCTGAAAAAATTAATATCATTTCAATTCCAAATTCTGTGTACTGTTTCTTTATCATTCATATTTTAGTTTAGTTCTTTTAGTAGAAGAGTAAAATAGATTCTATGAGGAAATAATTACAGAAATGCCAAATTTTAGCACTGCAACTTCTTTTGAATAAATGAGGATTAAGTAGGTTGAAAAAAAAATTAGTGAAAAAAATGTTCAAAATTCACATGACCACCCAGTTTATTCACCAAACCAGCTATGTACCTAAATAATATGAAATTCCCTTTATTTGCTGGATGAGGAAATTTAAGAGCAAAAAGACTAGATCTCATTAAATCACAGAATTGAATCAATGAGCTAGAAGAGGCTTTAGGCATCAATTAATCCAAAACATAACTGGATAAGATTGACTTCTATAATACTTTTGACAATTGCTACTTGAAGATTACTACTGAAAGTCAATCCATTATTTCCAGAGATGGGTCATGGCATTTTTGGACAGTTCTAATTTACTAACAAGGTTTTTCTCATGCTAAATAAAGTTCTGCTTCTTTGTAATTCACTGCTCCTGCTTTTGCTCTGTGGAGAAAAGACACAAAAATTATGAGTATCCTTCCCAAAGCCTGATGGTAGATATCAATTCTCTCTTTTAAGTTTTCATATTAAGGGAAAATATTCCTAATGATTTTGACAAATCTTTGCATAGCATGAATTTAGTCATCTGACTATTTGAATCAGTATGCTCTAATGTGCTCATCAGTTGATATTCTTCATAAAATATGGTACCCAAGATCAAAATTCCCTTTTAAAAGTTATTGATATATTTTAATATTTATTATTGATATATTTTTACTGACATATATTATCTGGGATGCAACTGGAATGCCAAGTGTTTCTTTAAACTAAAGTAAAGCACTTTATGTTTATGCCTATTGAAATTAATTTTATTAGATGTGATTTATTCTTCTAACTTGTCTAGGCCTTTTTTTGTGGGGAATGGGAAGATGCTAATGCTGTCATACAATGAATTAGCTAATGATCTTTCAATACTGTAATCATAACATCAATGTTTTTACCCAAATAAGTGATAAAAATGCTGAATTAGTAAAGGGCCAATGGCAAACTCTTGGTATCATGCTTGTAGAGACTTCTCTCCAATATGGCATTAATACCTGAATAGGTATTTTTTTAAGATCCTTTACTCATCCAATTCTGAATGTGATTGATTCAACTTCTTAATCATATACACAAAGAAAAGAGAAGAGGTTTTGTGAAATGTCTTAATTGTGAAATACCTGTGAAATCTAGGTATATTATATTTCATTTTCCCGAGTTATTCACCTTTTCAACAAGTGAGTATGGAATGATATATTCTTCATGAAACTATGATAATAGTTTCCTTTTAATTTCCCTTGTAAATGCTTATAAAACAACCTTTTACTAATAGATTTTAGAATTTTGCCTGGAACTAAAGTCAAGCTCACTGACTTAAGGTAGAAAACTTTACTCACAGTATATACAGGATATACATTAAGTGTTAGTTTTGGAAATGAAACTCAGCTTTTCTGTCTTGTAAGTCAAATGTTCTTTCTACTCCATCCGACATCAAATCTCATAATTGGAATAGAGAAATCAGTTATATCTTGTTCAAAAGAAGCCTACTTTATAATATAATGGGCACATGAGTAATACTATATATGAGGAAAGTATATGCCTCTGGGGAAAGCCTGTTTCCTTAAAAGTGGAAATTCAATGGACAATATTTGGATGAGTATAAAAGGAGAAAAAAAATAGTGATATTGTTGTGGAATGTAATTTTTTTAAACCTTACTCTTTTAAAGACATCTTTTCCTATTGTCTGACTCAGGTTTTGAGAAAAGTTTTTTGAGAAAAGTATGAATTAACATACGGATTCCTTTTCCCATATTTTGATATGTAGGTAAAAGTTAGGACTTATGGTATTTGAATGAAAAACATAATGGGATGGATCTGTATCCTCATTTTGCTTATATTTAATTTGTTGTATTTGATACATGAGTCAATAATGGATTGACTTTGTTTTTTAAATTTTTTTATAGCTTTTTATTTATAAGATATATGCATGGATAATTTATCAGCATTGACAGTTGCAAAACCTTTTGTTCCAACTTTTCCCTTCCTTCCCCCCACCTCCTTCCCCAGATGGCAGGTTGACCAATACATGTTAAATATGTTAAAATGTAAGTTAAGTACAATATATGTATACATGTCCATATAGTTATTTTGGTGTACAAAAGAATCAGACTTTGAAATAGTGTACAATTAGCCTGTGAAAGAAATCAAAAACGCAGGCGGACAAAAATAGAGGGATTGGGAATTCTATGTAGTAGTTCATACTCATCTCCCAGAGTTCTTTCGTTGGGTGTAGCTGGTTCAATTCATTACTGCTCTATTGGGACTGATTTGGTTCATCTCATTGCTGAAGATGGCCACATCATCAGAACTGATCCTCATACAGTATCGTTGTTGAAGTATATAATGATCTCCTGCTCCTGCTCATTTCACTCAGCATCAGTTTGTGTAAGTCTCTCCAGGCCTTTCTGAAATCATCCTGTTGGTCATTTCTTACCAAACAGTAGTATTCCATAATATTCATATACCACAATTTATTCAGCCATTCTCCAATTAATGGGCATCCACTCTATTTCCAGTTTCTGGCCACTACAAACAGGGCTGCCACAAACATTTTGGCACATACAGATCCCTTTCCCTTCTTTAGTATCTCTTTGGGGTATAAGCCCAGGACTAATAATGCTGGATCAAAGGGTATGCACAGTTTGACAACTTTTTGAGCATAGTTCCAAACTGCTCTCCAGAATGGCTGAATGTATTCACAATTCCACCAACAATGTATCAAAATGGATTGACTTTCAGTGGGGATCTTCAAATAGCAATATGATGACAATTTGTCAAAAGTATTATAGAAGTCAATCTTATCCAGCTATGTTTTGGATTAGATGACTCCTAAAACATTTTATTTGTTGGTTTTAAAACACATATTAAGTTCTTATGCACAAAATCTTTTCGTTTTACATTCTATAGTCTTAGCTCTGGCAGATTCATTGCTACAGTTGACATAGTATCACAAATATTAAATTAAGAGAAAACAATATTGTAGCAAAAATCTTGAATAACCAAAGTAGGAATGGAATGGTTAGTTGAGTTGAATTTTCTGACACATTGTTTTTTATTGCTTTAGAATGAAAGATAAAATGCCATCCCCTTTCACTAAGCTCTAACCAGTACAAGAATGAGATGTCAGTGGATCATACTGACTGTACTGAGGAAGCAACTTTCTGCTTGTGAATAAGGTAGGACCCTCCTGATTCAAAACTGACTAGTGATATTCTACTTCTATTGATACTACTATTACTCCAGTAGACTACTGAAGACAGATAATATTACCTCTAAGAGGTAAGTGCTAGGCAAGATATAATATATAGGAATTTATTGACTATAAGACACAGATTTTTTTTTTTTTTTTGGCTGAGGCAACTGGGGTTAAGTGACTTGTCCAAGGTCACACAGCTAGGAAATGTTAAGTATCTGAGACAGGATTTGGATTTGAACTCAGGTTCTCCTGACTTCAGGGCTAGTACTCTTCATTGAACCAATGAGCTGCCCAAAGATACAGATTTTCAAAAATTATTTTCTCTTGATCTTGCTCTCTCGGTTTTCTTTTAAACACGAAGAGCCTCAGAGAGGGTACTTCAACTTGTTTATTCTCTCCTTTATCTGATGAAGAGAACAGAATATTGTTTCTCTTCTACTCTCTTAAAAGCCAAGAGTACATAGTATAGTAGCTTCTTCCTCTCCTTAATAAAAAGATTGGAAGATCCAAGGAATGTTTGTTGGTTCACCAAGAAGGCAGGGAAGAAGTCACCATGTTCTTAATTTTAACATAATTTCATATTTTCTTGTTAGAAATATAATCTTTAGAACAAAGGAGTTAATAATTACATTGTACTATGGTATTGTCAAATCATATCTAGAATACATTTTTAAAAGACTCAACAAACTAGAGGGAATAAAGTACTACGGAGAAGTAGGGTGATGAAGTAAGGATCTAGAAATTTCATCTAGTATAGAAAACTGATGAAAGCATTGCGGATGTTTAATCTAGAGAAAAAGCCAAGTATTCAGATGCCATTTGAAGTCCATGATGGTTTTGACTGTATAAACTGGAGAAAGGGCAGAAAAAAACTGGATTTTGATTCAGAAAAGTTAGGAAAGCCCTGGCTCCAGCACTAATTTCATAACTATGAAGAAGTTGCCTTTTTCTGATAATAAATCATAAATTTATTTTAAAATCATTCTTTGGTATACATATAACTTTATCATTTCTTGAAGATAAAATTAAATTTGCATATTGATGAGATGGAGATTATTTATTTTTACATAAAGAATTAAAACATGGAGAAATATATGGCACATTTTACTGTTGTCAAATTTTTTGAGACTCTATGACCCCATATGAAGTTGCAATCCATATTTTTAAGAAACTTTGATTTAAAAGAGCAGTTGAATGAAATATCATTTTTTAAAAAATTTATAACTCTTTTGATCACATTCTATTTTACTTGGCCCCATATCATGTAAAGGCTTGCCTTCCTTATATCTCTTATAGTACTTTGTATTTGTTTTCTTTGTTTTTATAGCATGTTTATTTATTTTTAATATATATTGCTTTATCAATCATGCTGGGAGAAAAAAAATCAGAGTAAAAGGGAAAACCCAGGGGAGAGATTTTTTAAAAATGAACATAGCATGTACTGATTTACATTCAGATTCCTTAGTTCTTTTTCTGGATCCAGATGGCATTTTCTGTCCAAAGTTTATTGGGACTATTTTGGATTATTGAACTACTAAGAAGAACCAAGCCTTTCACAGTTGATCATTGCACATTTTTGCTGTCATTGTATACAACGTATTCCTGACTCTGCTTGTTTCTCTCAGCATCAGTTTATGTAATCTTTCCAAGCCTTTCTGTAATCAAGTTGTTCATAATTTAAAAATAGAATAATAATAATCCATTACCTTCATGTATGACAACTTGTTCAGCCATTCCCCAATTGATGAGCATCCATTCCTTTTCCAATTCTTTGCCACCACAAAAACGGCTATTACAAACATTTTTGCACATGTGGGTCCTTTTCCTTTCTTTTTTATTTCCTTGGGACACAGACCCAGTAATGGCATTGCTGGGGCAAAGGATGTGCACAGTTTGATAACTCTTTGAGCAGTTTCAGATTGCTCTACAGAATAGTTGGATCATTTCGCAACTCCACCAGCAATGCATTAGTGTTCCAGTTTTCCCACATCCTCTCCAACATTTATTATTATCTTTTCCTTTCATCTTAGCCAATGTGAGAGATGTGAGGTATTACCTCAGAGTTGTTTTAATTTGCACTTTTCTAATCAAAAGTGATTTAGAGTGTTTTTTCCTATAACTTATAAATGGCTTTAATTTCTTCCTCTGAATATTGTTCGTATCCTTTGACCATTTATCAACTGGGGAATGAGTTGTATTCTTAAAAATTTGACACAATTCTTTATATATTTTAGCAATGAGATCTTTATCAGAAATATTGGCTGTAAAGATTTTTCTCACCTTTGTACTTCCCTTTTAATCTTGTTTCTGTTGGTTTTGTTTGTGCAAACCCTTTTTATTTTAATATAATCAAAGTTGTCCATTTTATCTTTCATAGCATTCTCTATTGTTCTTCTTTGGTTATAAATTCCTCCCTTCTCCAAAGATCTGATAAATTATCCCTTGTTCTTTTAAATTGTTTATGGTATCATTATGCCCAAATCATGTATCTATTTTGACCTTATTTTGGTATGGGATATGAGATATAGGTCTGTGCTGAGTTTCTGACATATTATTTTCCTGTTTTCCCAGCAATTTTTGTGAAATATTCTTATTCTTATTCCAGAAGCTGGAGTTTGGGGGATTATCAAATATTAGATTACAATAGCCCTTGATTATAATGTTGTATATATCAAATATATTCCAATGATTAACCATTCTGTTTCTTAGCCAGGCACTGCTGCTTTATAATATAGTTTTATGTTTGGTACTGATAAGCCACCACCATTTTGTTTTCAACTTTTATATATTTTCTCCAGTAGGTAATAAGCTCCATGAAGAAAATTGTTTCAGCTAATTTGTCTAACCTGGTATATGTTCTGCACATATTAATCATCTAATATTTAATGAATATTGTTGAATACTACTAAGCATAAAGAAATATTCAGAGTTGGTTGCCATCTCTTTTAACTACAGATTTCTTCTCTATAGAATGGAGGATTCAACCTCAGAAGTTTCTAGGAAAGAATATATTATATGATTCATAAATTACTATACAAACGATAATTGTCTTCAAATATTTGAAGGGCTGACAGCTAGACAGTTCAGTGGATAAAGCACTGGGTTTGCAAGCATGAAGACTGACTTCAATCAAGTTCAAATGCTCACAATCTGCTTGATCAGCAAGTCACTTAACCTTAGTTTACTTTAATTCAGTGAGAAGGAAGTAGCAAAATACTACAATATCCTCGTAGAGAAAATTCTCATTTGACAGTATGGTTCACAGGCTAATGAAGAGTTTGACACAGCTACAAGAAGATGTAGAAAAGAGTTGAGATATATTTTGTTTAGATTCAAAAGGAAGAATGAGAATAAATAGATTTAAGTTACAAGTTACATTCTTGTATAAAATGTATTAGCAAAAACTTTCCAATAATTAGTCCTCAAAAATGGAATGGGATTTCTTATGAGGTATTTGACTCCCATCATTAGAAATGGTCAAGAAGAAACTTATTAGGAGTATTGTAGTAGGGATTCCTGCATCCTGAGGAGAATAAAATCACCAATAAGTATTTATCAAGTACTTATGTATGTCAGGTACAATGGTAGGTGCTGGGGATACAAAGAACAGAAAAAGACAGTTTTTGTTGTCAAGAATAAGACAACATGCAAAAACTATGAACATACAACATATATAGTTATAGATAGCACTCACATGCTTTAAGGTTCTTTATAATTATTATCTCATTTTACCTTTGCAACAATCCTGAGAGACAGATGTTATTATCCCCATTTTAGAGAGGATTAGGGTTAGGGTTAGGTTAGAGGCAAAAAGAAGTTACATATCTGAGGTAATGTCTGAATTCTAGGTTTCCTGACTCCTAGTCTAGAGCTCCATTCATTCTGTCATCTAAATAAGAAATCTAGAAGTTTTCTCAAAGAAAAGGTACAGGATTTCTAAGTTCCCTTCCCCCTCTTAAGACTACGATTCTTATTTTAAGTTTGTGTGAAAAAAGGAACTAGTTACAAATGTTTCATTTTCTGAAACCAATTTAGAATAATATCTTCATATAATTCTCAATCACTAACCAAGCAGTTAATGATATTTTCATCAGCAATAAATATTTATTGAGCATTCATTGGTGCACAAGGGGACGAAAAAAGAGAATTCCATCATTAAAGAAGTTGCAGTCTTTTGCTGGGTTTTAAGACACAATACTTTATTTTTTTTCCTGTTCACACATGTGGCACATCAGTGTGTTCCTTGGCTTATCACCTGAGAATGTGCAGTCACACCAGTAGAAGAAGATATCAAGGTGGAAACCTTGAAGGCAGTGGAAGTGTTGGCATCAAAAGTGTTAGAATTTGTAGAATGTTAAGGAATTACTCTTCTTTGAGCTATGAAAGGCTTGTGACTATCATGTACTGACAGGAGCTGTGTCTAAATTGATGAATAAAATGTGAAGCAATAAGTTGTCCTTATTAATTAGCTAAAACCTTTAAAAATAATTCCTCTCAGCAAGTAGAAATATAATTTTAGAGGACTCTTAGGTGATGGGCATTAGAAGGGTAGTGAGTCCTTAATTTTTATGTTACATGCTGATAGACTATGGACAAGAAAAAATTTCTCCTAAGTATTAAATAATTAGTATGAAATGTTTAAAGAGCTATCCTGAATGGCTTCATATTTATTTAGTAGCACTTTACTAAAAGGAACTGGACATCAGTGTAATCAGTGTAAAATAATGTAAAATGTTCATATCTACAGTAAAATACGGTTCTCTCATGGGAGGAAATTCACTCTACCTAGGCAGGTTGGCACCTTCTCGAAATTAAAAAAAAAAATCTTATTGGATTGCCTGGAACTCATAAGGTGCAATATAGCCAGTATATAGCAGGTAAGACTTCAAAACAGACTTTAATGGTTTTGATGCCAGCTCTCTATACAGTAAGTCATCCTGAGGAAGGTTTCTTCAGGTGTTAAGATGGCTGTTCAGTTGTTCTCAGTTGTCTGACTCTTTTTGACTCCTTTATGGGGTTGTCTTGGCAAAAATATTGTAGTTGTTTGCCATTTCCTTCTCTAACTCATTACAGATGAGGAAATTGAGACTAACAGGATTAAGTGACTTGCTCAGCAGCACACAGCTAGTAAGTGTCAAAGAACAGATTGGAATTCAAGAAGATGAATCTTCCTGACTCCAGGTCTAGAACTTTATCCACTACACCACCTAGCTGTTTTTTAGATCTCCCTCATTACATTAGAAAACTTTAGGTACTGCCACCACCCCCACTCTAAGGCTAGTTTTTTATCCATTAAATAGTGCTATTTCTCATACTAGGGTACCTGATCTATAATACCTTAAAATTTTATTCTACTCAGTGATTTCATCTTCATCAAATCAAATAACTTAATTTTTATAATAACATGATCTATTCCACATCAATTTATTAGCATTCATTAAGTGCCCATGGGAAAAGGGCCGTGGTACCTTACCGTAATTTAATGAAATTATTTTAAAAACATTCAGTGGAGTATTATGCTATTCTAATGTTCACTGTGAAGGGGGTTTACATATTCTCTATGAATAACACATACTACTTTTGCTTTCTTCTTCCAAAAGCTAAAGTTTCTAAACCAAAGTTTGTAAAAACCCTGGGGGATAGAGGTGCTCCTAAATTTACATAATCTGAAACCTGTTTGGAAGTAGTCCATTTAATCCAATTGACATGCAAACTCAGTCTTTACCAGGCTTTCCTGGCAAAGAGCCAAATAACAGAGAAATCTAACCAAATCTACGCTATCTCCAAAGGTCTGAGGGAAGTCAAAACCAATTTAGATAAAAAGGTAATCTCTGATTAAAAAAAAAAAAAGGTTATCCTTAGGAAGGAGCACAACAAAATAATTGGAAGTAGAGAATTTCCAAGATTGTATAAAATAAGAATAGCTGATGATTTTAGGCTCTCTAACTCCTGAGAAAGAAAGGCAGCTTCCTGAAGTAAAAGTAAAACTTTGGTTGAAGTGCTAAAATGCCATTTTATTGTTAGAGTGAACTTGAAAAAGCCTCCAAGCCTCAGTTTCCTTTTCTGTGAAATATGGGTAATGACATATGTGCCTTACTTACAGGATCCTTGAAGAGAAAGCACTTTATTAACTGTAAAAGTGTGCTACTATTATAAAGACAGCTGTTCTATTCAGACAACACTGCAACCTAAAATTATTGCAAAAAAGCTATTCTGAGACAAGAAAAAGCTAAACATACAGTGCTAGCTTGTAAGAAAGAAAAGGGCTTTGCTACTGAATGAACCTAATCATGTGACTGAGGGAAGTAAATATTCTTTTAGGCTCAAGCTCTTACAGATAATGCCTAAGTGATATAGGCAGCAACACTTCAAAATTACTCCTTTCTGATGGAGAAAGATAGATGGTATAAGGAGGGGAAAGAAATTAGATGACAGAGGAAGAAAGCAGAGAGAAGAGGAGGAAACAGGAAAGAGAAAATAGGAAAAGAAATTGAAATCATCTTTTTCCCTAAATCAGTTTCCTAACTGGCCTCTGTGCTTTCAACCTAACCTGCATACACACTACTGGATACTAAATGAGCCTTTCTGTTTCTGTGCATAAACATGTCATTCTTACTCTTCAAAACATTTCATGGTTTTTCATCTCATACAGGATACAGTGCAAATATATTAATTAGGCCAGCATTCAAAATCCTCCCCAATTTGTCTGCTACTTCTCCAAACTTATCTCCCCCTAACAAATCGTGTACCAATTCTTTTCTGTGGTTTTGATTCTTGGATAGTGATAGAGTCTAGACCTAGAATTCTATTTCTTGGCAAAGAGAATCTTCAGAATAGGAAATTCTTATTTTCATTCATATTCATTCATTTTCTCTCCCTCTCCCTTCCCTCTCTCTTATCCCCTTCTACCCATCCCTCCCAATTTGGAAAACTGTTGAGGTCAGTGGTTTTAAACGTAAATAGAAACTGGGACTATTAAATTATCATAAATATGGATTCTCATGAGTTGTGTATTGTCTTGGAAAATGGCATGGTTTACCCGTTCCTTTTTTAATCAATTGATTTTGTTAAATATTACATTTATAGTTACATTTTAATTTAGGTCAAGCCACACGTGGGGTTTGCTGTGCGCTCAGTATTTGATGCTTCTGGTCTAGGGCACTGAGAGATTAAGAGATTTCTACAGTGTAACAGAGCCTGTATATGTTAAGAGATGAAATCTGAATTTAGATCTTCCAGTCTCCTGCATCTTGATCCATCTTATGCTGTCTCTTTACCTTTCATCCTGTCCCTGAATTTTATCAACCTGAAATATTGTCTCATCCCTATCTTCCTAAAATTACCTTTCAATAAAACTCCCTGACTGCTCCAATCAGAAGTTACCTTCCCCCATTTTGACCCTGCAACACTTAGAATCTTACAGAGGGGAAAGGTGGACGCCTTTAACAGTCTGAAGCGTAATGATTTTTCTAATAAAGTTTTTAAATACATAAAACAAAATACACAGGACTACAAAGGAAACTACTTATGCTGAAATATTTAACCCCTTCCACTCCCCCAAATGATAAACCTCCTGAAATTTATCCATGGAATCCTGATCCAAATCAGCCTTAAAAATAAGTCATGAATCTTTTTATATTGTCAACTTCCACACTAAGATCTGTAAAGATGAAGGCGAAAACTCACCTACAAAGCAGCCCGATCCAATTTTTTTGACAACTGTAATTGCTAATAAAATTTTTCTTATCTCTAATGTGATTTCATTAATATGGATTCCTCTTCTTTCTCATCCTATGCAACTTATCCAGTTTCCCAAAAAAGTTTTCACAAAGAGTGCTTCAAAGATACTGAAGAGTCTAAACCTGAACTTTTTAAATAATTTTTTTTAATAATAATAATGATAATAACAAAAGTGGACATTTACACTTTTTAACCCATGTAAAGGCTTTACATATATCATCCTGTTTGATCTTTATAACAATGCTGTGCTATATATTTTATAGATATAAGATAGAAAGATATAGGTGTAGGAAATGGAAAGTCGAAGAGATTAAACCTGTGGTCAAACACTCTAGTCAAGTTTGAAAGGCTATATTTGAAACTTGGTCCTCATGACTCAAATTCAGCACTACACCTCTTCAGCACACTGCCTCATCTTAATATTCTATGGCTGTCCATTTAATATCTGCTCTTGCTGCATTAATAACCCCAATGATGTTCCAGTCATTCTATTTGGTCAGTTTTTTGCTATATGTCGTTTTTTCCTTGGGATGCTCCAGATCACTGGACATTGTGGTCTGCTCTGCTTTTGAAGTACCTTGCTGGGGATTTAATCTTGTCAATTCATGAACTCTAGCCTTAATATCTGTGTTGTCTGGATCAGGCAAATGCATTACATGACCCACTATCTTTCACAAGCTCCAGACATGCTTCACATTCCATCCTGGGCATTTCTTGACCTCTAGCTTGCCTGCAAATTATATCCCGCTCCCCCTTTTTTCTCTCCCCTCTCCTCCCCAGCACCAGCTCTTTAGGTCTGGATAATAATACAGTAATAGTTATATTTAAAAATTAGTACTTCTACTAATTCTGAAATCCCTTCCCTAATCTCTGTGACTTCTCAAATCAAAATATATCTCTCTATCCTTTACTACCCAATATGCATTATTGTCCCCAATTAAAATGTAACATTCTTGAATGAGGATATAATTTAATTCAATTAAAACTTTTCTTCCTTTGTCTTGGTTTCAAATCTCAACCCTTTTTTCTTTAAGCCCTTCTACACAGAAGATTATTCTCACTGGTGAAATATAAGAAATGACATTTTTACAGCATCTTAAAGTGTTTTCTTTTTACATATTTTATCTAATTTAAGCCTTACAATAACCTTGTGAAGTGATATTATAATAGTAGCCCCCTTTTATAGATAATGACTCGGGGTTTAGAAAGTTAATGGCTTGCCCATGGTTACAGAGTTAGGGTCTGTCAAATATGGGAACTAAACTTCAGAACGTCTTCCTAACGGCCAAGTTTAATTCTCTACTCACAAAGTTACATTGCTTTCTTGAAATAGCAACACATTAAGCACTGAATAATCTTGCTTTCTTCAATGAAGTATTATAATCTTTTAGTGGGTCCACTTCCATATTTTTCTTTCTGCCCTGGATACATGTTTCAAAAATTCTTTTCTTTCACCTTTAGTATTCATTAAAATTCAGTTTATATTTCTGGCATTATGTTCTGAGAGTATTTTTATTCTTTGCTACTTCAGTATTCATCTAGATTTATGTTTTTACTTCCATCTAAAATCTGAGTTTGGTGATCAGTTCCCTATGTAGCCAAATCAGTTTTTTAAATATTTCTTCCTTCCCTCCATTTGTAACTTCAGTCAGAATTTTACTGTAGAAAGACTTCTATCCCCCTTGAGCTGACTACCAGAGACCCAATACATGAGAATTCTTACTTATCTCACCTTTGAAATCTATTTTCTTGAAGTCTAGAATACTCTGACATATTCTGCTTAGTTTTTCCTTCCTTATCAATCACAAACTTAAAGATATCATAGTCACTGAATTTCAGGGTTCTCATCACTTTCACTTCACTGACTTACAGCAGAGAATTAGGTCCAGAATAGTCATTTCCTTATGTATTTTCCTCTACCTTCTGGAAAAAAAAAAAAGAAATTGCCCAAAAGGAAAGAATATAACAACTATTTGTTTAGTAGAGGGCATTAGCTTATGCCTAGAGGTTGAAATTCAATACCAGCATTCTATTCTACTTCCATACAAGATTTATATTTTCTCTCTCTCTCTCTGTGTATATATATATATATATATATATATATATATATATATATGATGTATAAAATTCAAGAAGCCACTAACCATTTTATTTTGCTGATCTAGAGATTATAAAATATTCTAAGAGATAGATGTCTTCTTGAAAAATATCTCTTATATGTGATCTGTTCTTTTCCCATAAGATTCATCTTTTCTTTGCTATTTTCCACACACACACACACACACACACATATAGTTATTATCTGCTTTCTTTTATCTCTATTCATCCATCCATGCATCCATCTACCATCTCTCTAACATCTGTTTATCTACTGATATAATCTCATCTGAGCTATTATTACCTCACTTTACAGAAGAAGAAAATCCCCTGACAAATGTTCAGTGATTTATCTTGGGTCACACAGCTAGTAGGTGCCTGAGAGCAATTGACATGAGATTTTCCTGACTTGAAACCCTGGGCTCTAGCCATACTTCTTTTACCTAGTTTCCACTTTTACTTTTTGCCAATACCATAAGGATTAGTATACAGACATTTAAAGCCCTGGATATTACTTCTACCCATTTTGACAGTCATTGTTTATTATAAATTACTGTGTAATCCTTCTCTTTACAGTATGTGCTTTAACATCTGCATTTCAATTTAATCTAAACAACATTAAGTGCCTAGGATGCAGAGTCTTCTGCTAGGTTTTGGCAATTAAAAACCAGAAGAACAAAGACCATCTGTACCCTGAATGAGCTTATGCTCCCTTACTACATGCAGGCCCTTTCCCTCACAGTCATTCAAACTTTAAGCAAGTATTATGCACCTATTTTGAGTCAGACACTGAGCTAAGCGTCAGGGATACAAAACCAAAAATTAATTACACTGGCTATCAAAGAGTTTTAATTTCATGAAGGACGAAGGAAAATAACACACATATATAAAATATATATACTTGATAAATTTCAGTCAGAGAAGACACTAGCAGCTGCGCAGTGATTCAAGAAAGGCCTTATGTAGGAAGGGTCATCTGAGGGGAGATCTGGAGGAAGCTGGGTTTTTTAAGAGGCAGATATGAGGAGGGGATGAATTTTAGGCATGGAGAAGAACCTGTGTAAATGGAGACGAGAAGTGAAATCCCTTATGAAAAGAACAGCAAAAAGGCCAGTTTTGTTAGGCTGCAGAGTAGGAATTTATCTTTTATTCTAACCTGTTCAGACATCACTTTGGTAGCACTGTGGAAGCCAGACTACAGATAGAAAAGAGATGGTACACAGACCAACAACAAGGTTACCACAGTCCTTCAGAGGAAAGATGATGAAACTCTAGTAGGTAGAGATATGAGAGAAATGTTTTCATGGTAAAATTAGGCAAAATTAAAATTAGGATGGTTGAGAAATGGAAGGATAAAGAATCAAGGATCACTTCTAGCTTATGAACCTGGTTGACTAGAAGGGAAGTTAGTGCCTGTAGAGGGAAGGAACTCTGAAAAGGTGTACTTGAATCAAGGACAGCAAGGTGCTTATAATTAAGTACCTACTCAGTGTGAGATAATGGTTCTCTAAACATATACTTAATATGATATGGTGATGTAATGGTTGCACATGCTCAGTTGCTATAGTGATGTAATCTACTAAAGTATTTAAGGACTAGAAAGACTGGGAATGATCTCAGACACAGACACAGAGAAGATTTAGGACTCCATCTTTGACCAGCCTCATGGCTCTCCTGCCTTCATCACTTCTCTGTCTGAAGACCAAGGCTCATCCAGAGATCCTCCAGAAAGCTAGTCTGGACACTGCATTTTAGCACCCAACATGGCAGGCTCTACAGGTGCCTTGGACAGAAAGAAGGAAGTTCAGAAGAGAGACAGATTTGTGGAGAAAAATATTGAGTTCTGTTTTGGATATGTTAAAACTCAGATGTCTATACCACACGCAGGTTTGAAATGTTAAATAAGCAGTTGGTGACACAGGGCTACAAGTGAGGGGAGAAAGTAATTAAAATTATATCAGTCTAGGCTTCATCTACCGAAGGGATGAAAATTGAACTCAGGAAAGCTTGTGAAGTGTGATAAAGAGAGAGACAGAGACAGAGAGACAGAAAGAGAGAGAGACAGACAGAGGAAGGAAGAGAGGGAGAAAGGGAAAGAAGGAAAGAAGGAAGGAGGGAGGAAGAAAAGGAGAGTGTACAGTGAAAGAAAGGTCCAGGATAGAGTCCTTTCCTACCCCCTTTCATCCCACTTTAGATTTCCAAATATACATTTTAAATTAAACATGATTAAAACTGGACTCATTTAACTTTCCCTCTAAATTCTCTAAATGAAAGATAAATTCATTACACCTATTCTGTATTGTATTTCCACTAACAATAAACATTTATTATATTATCCATTACTATCTACTATACACTATACGATTCAAAGACAAAAATGGAATACTCTCTAATTTCAAGAAGCTTATATTCTACTGAATGAGGGGTGATGGGAAAAAACAGAGAGAATTAAAAATAAAATAAATTTACAGAGGCATGAGGAAAACCCACAATTAGGGAAATCTAAAGGTTTCTTACAGGAGGGAGTACTTTTGTTGAGTCTAGAAGGCAACTAAATGTTGCAAGAAGTAGAGGTAAGGAGGGGGAGCATTCTAGGCATAGGGCAACTTAGACAAAGATATTATAGAAATGGCAGTTGGAATGTCATGTAGGAAGAAGGGCAAGTAGGCCATAAGGACTAGAACGTACAATGCTGACTGAGATTTGTGAGCATGTGCATGGGGCAAGTAATAGATAATCATGTTAGGAAAGGAGGCTGGAACCAGACTGTGAAGGGCTTTAATACCCCAAAGAAGTATTTATACCTCACCCTAGAAACAATAAGGAGCCCTATCAGACTATATCTTGAGTCATGATCCAATGGAAAACCACAATACAATTCTTCATAACATTTTCTTAGTCAGCTGATTGCCAACAACCCACTTTCTGTTTCAAACCTTGCCTTCAAAGAGTAAATTGGCAGCAGTGAGGGAAAAGATCATTTACTATCTTCATGGATTATCAAATATTTATGTTGCTTTAATTTATGTATAGGTAGTGTGTATATCTGTGTGTGTGATTCCCTTCCTCCCTTAGATTGTAAGTTAAGGTAGGGCCCATGTAAATCTCCTCCAATGACTAAAACTCAGGAAGCATATTTATAATACTCATATTTGTGTTCAGTGGATGAGTATAAGATACCACTGCTTGTGTCCTCCCCACTCCTTGTCTTCAAACAAAAACAATCGTTATGTTTTGTCATTTATGTGCTTAGTACATCACATGTGTGTGGGAACATGTGTGATTAAGTACAGACAACAATATTACATTGTACTTCATGAATTTTCAAAATTCTCAAACTGATCATTTACAAGAGCCAATTGACTCCATCAGATCAATTCAGGAGCATTTGTTTCTACTGTTATTCCTTTCCACCTACATTGTCAGTGACAAAGGGCTGTTTGCAGAAAGTTCAGTGTGAAAAAGCCCTAATACTGTGCACTCCTTGTAAATCTGCTACTTTATGATTCTTATTTAGAAATGTTCTGATTATAATACAATGTCCTGATGAAAACAAGCACATGACAATTATGGGGTGTAATCTATGAATTAAATAATTTTCAGTATAAGTCAATAAACAAAGAAGTAGAAATCAAGTATTATTTCTACTTTTTCCTAATCACATCAAGGGTGGAAAGAGTGATGGATCTGAAGCCAGAAGTTCCAGGCACCAATCCCATTTCTGCCACTAACAACCTTCTTAGCTTTGAACAAGACACCTAATCTTTCTGAGCTTCTTCCTCATCCATAAAATGTAAGGGTTGACTAGATTACCTAGAAGATCACTTACAGACCTAATTATATGATGCTATGAAATTTTCTACATACTCTAATTAACATTGCTTTAATTATCTGTTAAGGGAAGGATAGTCTGAGGGCTAGTATAAGCAATTTTTCCATCCAACCTCTACAATCAAAGACTGCTAAAGTCTTGAATGGACTTCAGAGAGGACTTAGTCTATTCCCTTCATTTACAGATGAGGAAATAGAAGACAAATGAATAGGTTTGCCTAAGGTCATATATACAGAGAGCTAAGTCTACTTTCACTTCAGGAACATTATATAGTGGCCTTTACTACCTCTCAGTTTCTGCTACTTTGTTCAAGCACTGGTCTTCCCATACTCAGAACTGAGATATAAGAGTCCTCTTCCATGTAACTGTATATATGAAATTTCTACCATTGTTCGATTCATATTTTAAAATAATCCAATTCTGTAACTGTGACAGTTGTGTCTTGAAAATAGCTCACAAATGAGCAGTCAGAAGAAATTAAGCATGTATACTTACTTTTTTTTTCTTTTTGTTTACAGATGTCAAGTCATATATTCTGTTTTTACCCGAATAAAAACACATTTATTTATTTTTAATTTATTTTACATATACATCATTTATCTCTGTGAGGCTCAAATGAAATAAGATTCATAAAGTGCTGTGCAAATTTTAAAGTGCTCTATAAACTTTGGCTTTTCAAAATAACAGCATTAGTTTTAGAATTACTTCAAATGATCTCACAAATTATTTCTTGCTTCTCCACAGTGGTATTTGGATATTACTTTTAATTGGCAGGGTGAGGTGAGGCATGAGTGATAATGGGAGGATTGTCCAAAACTGGGGTATGTGGTATTCACATCATAATACTGATGACTAATATACATAGGAACAAAATAATCCTTCCCATGCTTAAATTTTCTAATAGCCAATTTTAAAATTACCTCAAAGCAATAAATAAAACAAATGCAGCTAAATAATATGCCATACAAATGCATTTTTGTGAAATAAGATCAGTGTGTAGTGGACTTTACCCTTTATCCAAAAGATATTTTCTGGCATGGTATTATAATAAAAAGGACATCCCTGTTAAAACTAAAAGTAACATTTAACTAATAATAAGCTGATATTCCATAAGTCACAAGTATTTAATACTTAAACAGAAGGATTACAATGGCCACTGATTAGTCCATAATAAGAAAAAATAAAGTCATAGAATCTTAGTACTCAAAGGGACCTTAGGGACCATGTATTCCAATTGCCCATTTTACAAAGGGAAGTAAAGCTCAGACAGTTTAGGTCACCTTACCAAGATCCTACAACCAGCTAGTGGCTAAGCTGGGATTGGAAACAAGTTCTCCTGGCTCCCAGTCCAGTATATTCTAGCATACCATGCCTGAAGTCATGTATTCTCCTATGAGACAAAAGTATAATGTAAAATAATAATAATGTTCAGAGTGCATATTTCATTATCTCTCATGAAGTATAGAGAGTAGGATGTATTACTATAAGAGGAAATACCTTCAATGAAGGAAGTTATTACAATACTAGGTACTAAAACTCAACTAATATAGCAAAGCAATAGCATTTACCTTAAATTTACGTCTCTGCTCTGCACAGCTGTTGAAGAACCACAAGTCTGCTCATGGCTGAAAATGTAACAAGAACAATAATGCGACCAGTTTTCATACCTAGGCTAAATTAAGTAGATTCTTCAATGGCGAGAAAATAGGCAATGTCTCTAATAAAAGGATATATATATATATATATATATATATATATATATATATATATATATGCATGCATGTATGTATTCTCCAGAGTTTCAAATCTGCATCATTTTGCTGTGTGTGTGTGTGTGTGTGTGTGTGTGTTTCCCTTATTCATCACACCTGACCCAGAAATTATTTTTTAGGAAGTGGGAACAGTTCCACACTCTAATTGGCCACTTCTCCTTATCATTAGTCACCACTATTATATCTTCTCTAAGAGAGAGAACAACCAACAGGCCAAAGAAAAGAAATAAATAAAAATGACAGCTATCACCATCTTGAATGCAGCATGTTTTCAAGGATACACAATAAGAAAGTAAAGATGAAACATCTGGTAATACTTAGACTCATATCAACCCTTACATCACATTATTATTCATCAATATGTCACTGATCAATGTACCTACTGATTGGACCTATCAATTGGTTTACCAGTATAATGAATGAATTATGCAAATATATTTCAAAGATCTTTTACATGAAAACAAAAGCATTACTACAGTTGACCCTTGAGTTTATTAGATATGATCGCTCTGTCTATTTTGCATAAGATATGACAATATTCTTAACATCTCCAACACTGACCCTGAAAAAAGGTAAATGAAAAAGTACTAGTAAATCAAGAAAAAAAATGTTAGGAATAATCTTGCCACCTGATAATTCTAAATTTGGTCGTAAGTATGCCAAAAGTCTGAAAAATACTGCATTCAAGTGTAAACTATTAATTCTTTTAAGGGTCTATTTTCTGGTGGCCTAAGCAACTGTGGACATTATTTTGATGTAAAATATAAATTTTTCTACCTTTTCCTTCAGCTGTTGTTAGACATTTATCTTTTCAAAGAGTTTTTTTCATGAGAAACATATAAAGATTGCTTTGTATTGCTACCCAAATTCTTCCAAGAAGTTCCCAGGAGGTCATTTAGAGGTATGCTCTCTATGAAGCCCAGTTCCATAACCTGTTAATATCAAACATCTTGCCTTTGCAAAACTGGAGAAAAGAAAGGTTGAAACCTTCTCCATTAAAATCTCAAATTGTAATTAATTAATGTTTTATTGGTTATTGAAATCTCCATAGAGGCATGCAGGACTCTTAGTTCAATAGTTGGGAGGGGTTAGTTTGGGGAAAATCATGTTATAATCACATAAGAAGTTAATTAAATGTTACTTTTGCAATAACTGGTAAAATTATTTAATAAAAAATACATTGGCCTTTCTTTCTGAGAACAGTGGAAAAATCGTGCAATTCGTACTAAATAGTGTACATGAGAGTGCAATGGTAAGTATAACCTAACACCCCAATTTGACAACATATGTGTAAGCTAATATAAAATGCCATTAGATTTTTATTAGACTTATAATCCAGTCCCAACCTGTCTCCAGTTGCCAAGATAGTCAACTGCTTTGAAATACTAGGAAATTAAATGCATATAATATTACAATTATCATATATTTTGTGGGGCAAATGTATCATTTTACATTACTTTTAAATAGTTATTCATAAAAACCAATCTCTACATTCATAAAAATATGATGCATGATTAAGAGTTCATGCTAAAAAAATAAAATAGCTAGAATTTTAAAATCTGCACCGAGACATATTCAGATTAACATGTATTATAAGTGAAACAATGCAAAGCTTTGTATTAAATGCAAGCAATGGAAATAGTTAAACTCCTAAGAATTATTTGCAAAGTATTTAAACACACTTTTCATAACAACATAAAATAGAATATAATCAAGAACTTCTGCCCAAACATTCATTTATACAAACTTTGGTGCACATGTCATTTCAATGAACAAAAATTTTCTCCACTTACACCAATTAAGCAATATCTATTCCAAAATAATACAACCAAATGTTAAAATGGTACTATCAAAAAAGCACCTCCCAGAGGCCTCCTTTCTCTTCAAAAGACAAAGAATGGCATTCTAATGAAGACTAGTCATTCACTTCTCAACACTGGAACTCAACCTCTGGTAACAAAATTCCCATTTATTCTACATTTGAAAAGGAAGTTGCATTTTAAAAATACCCTAACTCATGTATTTTTCATTAAACAGGGCAAAATAGAATGAACGATAAGGTCGTTTTTAAAAGTTTCTCTGAACCAATTTTCTTTTCTCCTGTTTTTCAATGACAACTTTATTTCTCAGATATACCACACCTACATTTGAGGAAAGATTTCCCTCCCTTAATCTTAAACCTAAGTCTTCCAGACCATTCCATTTCATTGCTGGAGGACACAACGTAGTCCCCATTGAAGTTTCACTGAGAAAAAGTAATTCAATTGGTTGCTTTTATGTAAATAGAGCTGAATTCCACCATTCCCATGTAAATGCATGGATGGCTTTCCAATGTGGAATCTGAGAACTGGACTAAAACATTACTATTATTGTCACTGCTGTGTTTTATTATTTTTAGGTGAGGTTAGAGGTGCTGGAATAAAGTAGATCACCACAAAGTTTCTGCTTTTTTCCACACATATGAAAAGTGTAGAAAAAAACAAATCATGAAAAAAAAGATCTTTAAAATTAAGGTTGTTTCAGGAAAGTTTTACATTTGGCAAAAATAACATTCTGTTGTATTTCAGACTCAGAAAAGAAAACCATATGAGGTTTGTTCCCAAAGAAAATATATTCACATCTCAAATTCATTTGGGGACCATAAATTTAATCATGTTTCCAGGCACTCTCAGTGGTTTCTGGATTGTGTAGATCAGTGGTCTATAATTCCGTGCCACACAAAAACTAAACCCCAGAAGGTACCTCTCAGGAACTCTATCTACCCTACCAACACTAATGAATATACTTACAATCATAGTATCATTTGAAAAAAAGGAGATCTAAAGATGGCGTATAAACTAATTATGTAAAGTTTTAGGTTTTTGTTGTTAAAGTTGGCAGAAAGTGATAGAGATTTTTTGGGGGTGGGGATATTATTTTAAATTCATCAACACTGAAAACTCTTTTCCAACAATATTTTATTTAATTATAGATTTTATCTTCTGAAAATTATTTGAAACTTGTACTGTCTACTGTCTCAGGCAGTTCATTAAATGTCTTATTTTTAAAAATCTATTTAAAATGTTGGCTACATCATACATGCAATACCAAAGCATTAAAAAAAACAAAACAAAACAAAACAAAACAAAACAAAAAAAACACTTCCCTAGGACAAACACACCAAAGGGGACCACAAACTAGAAGTTTTTTCTAGTTGGAGTAGCAGCAAAAACTTCTTGGCAAACTCCAGCAGTTGTGTTGGCAGCTTTGGAGTTTTTCTACATTTGTCACTTAGATACAACCCTGAAGAGCTGTCTAAGACTGCTTTGTTTTCTTCAACACCATTTTACTGTGACTTTGCTTTCACAGAAGAATTTTCACATTTTAACCTATTTGTGAATAAAGTCCCATGTAAATCTCTCAAGAGAGTTTCACACAAAGATCCTTTATGGCTATTGAGTCCAAATGTGTTTCCTGCATAAATTTTTGTAGTGAGTGACCCTGTAAACTTCTGCAATCTCCCCAATATAAAATTATTTCCTTCTCTTGTAAAGAGATAGCAATTCTGGTTTTGAATTCAAAATGTTCTACAATATGCATACATAGCATTCCCTCTCCACATACAACTATATATATACATCTACTAGCATTATGCTCTTCTTTATGAATTCAGCCCAAAGGACAGGAATGTTTTACTAACCTGCAGTGGTCTCTGTTTATCACTGCCCTTTGGAGATTTCAATCCACTTGTTTGCTGCTGTAAGAGAAGTTGTCTTGCTGCCTGTAGTGCCTAAAAGTAAAAAAAGAAAACTATCTAAATATTTTGTTTAAGATAAGTCAACCATTAATTTTTTTTCCCTCCTAGCATTAAAAGACATCTATAGAATTAAACTTCATCACCTCTTTTTTTTAGATTTTTTTTCCTTGTAAAATATAACACCCCCCCCCCCAACATATTAAACTTTTGGATGTACATGTAATCCTGCAGGAAATAAAGTTAATTTGTTTAAAGTGCTTGAAGAGGAAAAATCATAAATTGCATCAATAGACTCATTTCCACAAGGAACTTGTCTTTTGAGTGTTCAACCAAAATGCCCACTCCCTTGTAAATTATCATTCAATTTGCATTTTCATATTACAATTTTGAAGCAAAAGCAGTAGACTTCAAGTGTTACCGGAAGCTGTAATTAAATTTGACAAATCAACATCAGATTATCTTGAAAGTGAATTAATAAGGATTTTCACCGAAGATTAAAAACACTTTTTTGTACTTACAATTCAAGGGGAAACCTCTCCTTTGACAAAATAAAGTGCAGTTTTAATGCCAAATAAAATTGAGTGGTTTCATTTGCATTCTTAGCAAAATCAGAGAACAAAGAAATTACCACTCAACCAATCAGGTTTGTTTCTGTGTATGACAGTATACCAATCAAAACAGAAGATATTTTCATTTATTTTTATGTTTTCATTCCAACTCAGAAAAATAAAACTTAGCATGAGAAAATAATATATTTCCTTTATTGGAAAAAAAGAGCAGTTTAAATGAATTTCCTCTATAAAGTTCTTATAGTAAAATAAGTGCTAAAAGAGAGATTTCCTGAGATTTTTTGTGAAAAAAATATTAATAAAATGAACTAATTTTAAAGAATTTATCACAAATTAGTACTTCATTTCCCCCAAATAACAGAGCTCTGTAAATAAGACAGATTTTCAAAATTGAAAAACAAAAACAAATCACTGTACTATTTGAAAAAAATCATGGTTCCATGAACACACAATGAAATCCTGTGAGTTTTTCAGCACAGAAGAAATAGCATTAGATCGATATTCTTTTATGATAATAAAAATCCTCAACCGATAAAGAAAACTACAATTTTGATTAGAATCAATGATCTGGTTTTTAAGATAGTTTCTAGTATCCATGACAACAGTTGCTTTGACAAGATGTGCATATGGCATTACACTGCCAGCTGGTGTGAACAATGTTTGAACTACTACATTGAGATGCTGAGCAAACAGAAAAAGTTGCCACGTCTTAACCCTCAGGGAAGGCAGTCATCCCCTGATCAATTATGAAAAGACAGAGAGAGGGCTGCTCCAGTCTGGCTCCAAGCAAGTTTTCTGAGAAGGCAGGCAGACATAGAAAACCAAAGTAAACAAACTGAATGCACTAGCACCATCTCCTAACAACATTGATTTGTCTCCCTGTAGAAGGATCTGGTACAAGTTTGCAAAACAATACTTTTAGCTATTGGAGAATTTCCCACAACAATCCTTCTATTGTTTTTATCATTTCCTCAAGTAATTATAAGTTAACTGTATTGTTATTATGGCCATTAAATTTGACTTAATTCAGAATATACATTATCATACATTAGAAGATAAAATCCCAAACCTATATGAATCTTTAAATGTTCCCAGAATAGCTTCTGATCTTCAAAATCAAACTTCATAGTACTGAGAATCTGAGATTTACAGTTGTGGGAAAATATTCCAGCTAGCCTTCTCAGTAGTGTACCTCTCTCTTTTTAATCACAGTTTATACAAATGACTAAAAGTGAAAAGATAAGTTGAAAGATCTAGAACTGGAAAGTACCTTAGAATTAAAGCTTTAGAGAAGAAGGGAATCTTAGATCTTAACTAGTCTAACTCTTTCATTACCTTTCATCATGGGGAAATGGAGAACCATAAAGTAACATTAAATGTCTTATCCAAAGTCATAAATAAAGTAGCAAGGCAACCCTCAATCTTAGTTCCATCTTTCCACTGTTAACCTTGTTTGCTACTACTTTATATTATATAGCATAACTGATCTGGAGGTTGGATTTCTTTTTCCTCATTGTATCGACCAGCTTATGTTTGGTATGTTATGAAATAAGACTTTTGTTTGTATTTAATTCTGTAGTCATTGTGATCTCTTAAGGTTTCCAAAGGAAACATCTTAATTTCAGTAGGAAAACTCCTATAGGATTAATGTTAGGTCCAGTTTTAAAAATAACTAGCATCTTAAGTGAGTAAAAGAAAAACTACTAAGAATTTACTGTATTATAAGGTTAAAATTCACTTATAGAATAAATTCTTTTTTACAACTGAAGATTCAAATTTTTTTTCAGCAGACATATTGGCAGTGAGAATGCAAATTTTATTAAGATTTAAGAAGTATACATATTTTAATGTAAAAAGTTACTCAATATTTTAATTTTCTATATATTTTAAATAGTCTATTGTCTTCTAATTTGGATCTGAATTATAGCATAGCTCTAGATGGGGCTAAAGTCTACCCTTATTGAACTTTTAGGATATCACTAAAAAAAAAAATGATAGAATATTAGATTTGGAGGATATCTTTTAAAATCATTGATCCAATATTGCTTTATGAATGAGAAAACTTCAGGTCCTTTCCCCCAAGATAAATACCTTGTTTATGATCAGACCAATAGTTATAAAATCTAGAAAGTCTTGATGTTAAAGTATAAATTTGAATGTAGGTGTTTATATGCTATTCCAGTTCACTTTTTGCCCCTACAATTTCACTGTCTCATTAAAAGTCAGTACAATTAGAACTGGAAAATATTATTTGAGTTACAACAGTACAATAGTACTAGAAAGTTAGAAAAAATAAGCAGAGAATTTCAATACTGAAACCTACACTCTAGTTCCCATTTACCAGTAGAGGGAAACATGAATTCTGGCCATCACAAAAAATGAAGAGCATAAATGTTTATATAATGTAACTAGTTAAAAAGTAAAAAGACTATTTATTCTAAAATATTTTGGCTTCTGCTATTCAGGCACAGGTATCTTTGAAAAAGAAACTCATCTATTAATGTAAACTCTAATAAAAAATAAATACTTCCCTATTTTAACATTCTTTTTGTGGCAATGAAGGTTGCTACAATAAACATTAGTGATGTACAGAGGATAATTCTGCAAGATCAGAAGAGATATAAAAATAGTAAGGAGAAACCACTGAAAATGTGTTTTCTACTAGCAAGCTTGTATCATGTGACACTAAGAAAAACTTTTATGTTCTAGGCAATTTATTAGTAGTACTATTATATTTTTTAACATTATGATGACAAACCACTGCCATTTATGCTATGTAATATATATTGTTAGATGATGAATTAGGTAAAATATTAATCCTGGAAGAAAATCATTCATGTCAATTTTGTAGCAGAAAGAAACTCCAAGAACCATTCACAAACTTATCAGTGCCAGTTGGATGATATTGTGGCCTAAAGAAAATTTAACTAAAAAAAAAAAAAAAAAAAAAAAGCCAAGAGATATTTACAGATTTCCTTTTTCAAAATGATTGAGTCTAATTCATATGAACAAGAGCAAGAAAGAGATTTCTAAGGCATCCAAGCCATATCCAATATCCAACAACACATTTGTTTTGAATTAAGGGGAATTTTCCTTAATGAAGTTAACTAATTTTAGCAAATCTGAAGAAAAATTTAAAATAGAAATAACAAATATAGGCAATAGAATGAGGTTAAGCTTAAATTATTCTGATAAAATCAATGAAAACATGTTTATGGATTACACCTATGAAATTGCTGAGAGGGAATAATATATCCATGGCATAAGACATTGCCATTTTTATTAGAAATGTTATTTTCATATTTACTATGCAATTTTAGTACTATCTGCAGAAAAAAGAACAGTTAAAATGTTTCACTCACTATAAGCTGAATTCAGAGACCAATATATACCTTTTTATAAATCTTTGAAGAGGCAATGTGGAACCCTGGGAAAAGCCAGGACTGTAGAAGCAAATAACCTAACCTTGCTTCGGATGCCAGCAACCTGTGTGATCTTCTCATTTAACCCCTCTGAGCCTCAGTTTCCTCATTTGTAAAAAGAGGGGGATTTGCTAGATAAATTCTAGCTTCTTTCTACCTCTAGAAATATGAGTATCATGTCCAAGTTACAAAGTTCACTAAACGCTGATTACCCTATAACTAAAAGCATTGTTTGCTAACGCGCAGTGAGAACCTTTATTCACATTACAAGAGTTTTAAAGTAAGGTAACTTCTTTTATTTTAAAAAACAAAATGTGAAGTGCAACTAATATATAAAAATAATTTCCTTTTTTCTCAAAGTAAATATATGTTTTTGGGGAAAAACAGATGTCACTCATATCTTTTCCCATAAAAATAGGAATGTTTAACCTATCAGCCTGTTGCATTTGAGACGTTAAAATGAAAAATGACATCTACGCCCATTAATATCTTCAATGTATAAACAGCACAGCGTGACACATTCTTGAGAGCTGAAGGCTACAAAATCTCTCTGGAACATAAATAACAAAGCACTCAGAAGCATATTTGATGTTGATATTCATCTCTGAGAAAAACACTGCTGCCTAGGCTTCTTATGAAAATAGATGCAGCCCAAATGGATCTCCTGTAATTGGTTTCAGATAGCGAGGTCAGAAGAAATATGATACAAGAAACTATTATGTGGAACAGGCAAAACGAGAGTGTTTACACAGGCGCTCCCCAGTTGTACTGACAAGGGGTATATACTTTGCAGATAACCAGGACCAAAAAAAAAAAAAAAATGCCAGAAGGACTCCAGATTCTTTCTCCTCACCCTCATGTATTGTAAAATTTAACATTTTACTTTGAATGCTGAACACAAAAACAAGTTTTCAAACAGAATTTCATATATTATAATTAGCTACACAAGTGTGGATGATATAAAATGCATTCTTATTCATTATGGATTTTCTTTGCATTAATTTACAAAAAAGTAACAATAAAAACTGATAAATATAATATAAAGTTTTGTGGTACTATTTAATAAAATGAAATTAATCACTTAATTATTGTAACCTACTTTCAAACAGCAATCTGTTGGAATGAAGTGATGCATCTATAATTACAGACTTTTTGTCAGGACTGATATATAGACTATTTTGTAAAAAAAAAAAAAAAAAAGGTAATTAATTGCTATAAAACATCTTTATAATAATTATTAATCTTCTGTTCTATATTGCCAATTCCTCTGTAGTTAAAAAAATGTTGCACATAGCTATATATTTCATATCTAAAAGTGAAAAACATTAATTCCATAATAGAACTTATACTATATAATCATCTAAATAAATGGTTATTCCATTGGATTATAAAAACTTGCTTTATGAGACAGTTGGAATGAGGCTACTGCTGAAGAACTAATATAAACTCTCTAAGATTGAAGATGATTTTCATATTTTTCTTTGTAAATACTAGTTATTCAAAAAAGCAATTTACTAGTTGCTCATGATAAAATTAGATTTAACAAAGTAAGGTGAAAAATTATTTGCCATGTACTCTGACTACACAGTCCAGGCCATTTTGGCTCATCTCCAGACTATGATCTATTTAGGAATGGATTTGTTAACCAAAGTCAATCATCAGTTTTCTCTAATCTGAAAATCTGAATCCCCTGAATCTTATAGGTTTAGGTACTGAGCAGTCACTGGACATGTCTAAGAATTGCTCTCAGCCTTTAAATTTCATTCTTACAATCTAATCCTCTAGAAATGTATCCAAAGTAGGTATTATTCGTAGGTGGCAAATGGAAGAATCAGGATTACAAACCAAGTCCTCTGACTCAAAAATTGAGCAGTCTTTCTGGTGAACCATAATATAACTATAGTAGATCTGCTTCAGGTTGGAATTTTAATCTGGAATCCATACCAGAGAAGGGGCATTTGATATTCATTTGGCAGGGTATTTGATTTCTGGACAGCTCTAATTGCAAGTTAAGTCCTCCCCCCCCTCCCTTTATTTAATAAGAAGTAAACATCTTAAAACTATGTCTAAAACAGAACTCATTATCTTTCCCCTAAAGTCTCCCACCATCTTACATTCTTTTTTTACTGAAGAGGGCAACACTCTCCCTCCAGTCCCTCAGGCTGACAACCTGAGAATCATTCTGAATCCATCACTATTTTTTACTTCCTATATCCAATCTGTTCCCCAAGACCTTTTAGTTTCACCTTTATAACATCTCTCAGTCATGGATTCTTCTCTGCTCTGACATTATTACCACTCTAATGCAGGCCCTCATCATCTCATGCTTTGATTATTGTGATAGCTTGATGGTGCCTCAAGTTTTGCTCCACTGCAACCCAGCCCCCATCTATCTATCAAACTGATTTTTTCCCCTAGAGTATGGGTATAACTATGTTTGAAATATTCTCCTTACTGAACTCTGTCCATTGACTTCACCAGCTTCTGTCAAATCCCAATTAAAATTTCATCTTTTTCTAGAAGCCTTTCCCAATCTCTTTCAATACTATTGCTTTCCCTGTGTTAAATATTTCATATTTCTGCTATAAATAGTGTGTGTGTGTGTGTGTGTGTGTGTGTGTTTCCATGTTGTTCCCCCATTAGATCAGGAGCTCCTTGAGGGCAGGACTGTTTCTTGTCTCTTTGTGTAATCCCAACACCCAGCAAAGTGCCTAATTAATATGTAGAAGATCCTTAATAAAAGTTTATTAACTGAACAGAAATCTTCCTATAAATGTTAATTCATACATTTTGCTTTGATATGTTAATTACTTCTCAAGAAACAGAACTCCCATTGTGCTTTTCTATAAAAAATTAAAATTAATATAACATTTATTATCATTATTACACATATATTTTTCTTATACTTGACCATCTCAACAAAAAAGAAGTGTATTTAAAAGCAGTCATTTGGGGCCATTGTTTTTAAACAATTTTTTTTGTGTTGTCTTTTATATTATTTCCATTATTGAAAATATTGTTCTTCTGTAGGTCAGTTTATTCAGGTCTTCTAATGTTTCTTTGGATTCTTCACTCTTTATGGAACAATAATATACTATTATATTAACATACCACAATGTGCTTTGCCATTCAACAATGCTCAACACAGAATTTGTAGCTTTTTATTATTACAAATAGAAGTGCTATGAATATTTTGCTACATGAGACTCTATAATTTTTATTCATTGGTCTTGTTTTTTCCCCTCTTGTACCAAAATTAATGAGTCAAATAACAACATTATAACCTTAGAATTATTTGAAGACAACTATCATGTCTCTCCTAAGTCTTTTCTTATCCAAGATTCCTTGCCCAATATGTTGCTAAGACCTTCCTGAGGCAGGGTTAAAATCTGGGACTTACAGATTCAAGAGTCAATATTTTAACCATCACAGCATACTATGTCATTTTCACATAATACTTAAAGTGAGTTTTATGACATCCTGATACACACCAATATGTGAAAAACTTATTTTTAACCTCAGTGTCAAGCTTCTTCCTTCTTCAAAAAAGGAAAGAAAATTATTATTATTAGGAGGAAAATACTATTACAGATTCTTCACTCCAGCACAGGTTCCCTCACTTCTAAATCTAAGAAGGAACAGGCAGGAAGCTGAAGGACTATGGTAGAGGGCTGTGGTAGCAATGTTTCCAACACTCAAAGAACAAAAAAGAATATCAGAAAAGTAGAGATGGCTAAAAGACAATAATAGAGAATGAGATGGCTTTCTGGAACATAGTTCAACATCAAAAAATTTTAGACATCTAGGGATGTGTTCCATCTTATTAAGATGAAGAAACAATGTCCTGGTGAATGGTACGCTTGTCTGAGGACAAGGGCTAAGAAAAAAAGATCTATAAAGCCAACCAGCAAGAAGATATTAAGAGAATATGGAAGAATGTATCCATGATCTCAAAAGTCAATGCAACATTATGCAAAAGATAATAATTTAAATTTAGGATGTTTATTGACAGAAGTAAATAAAACATTATGGGTCAAACTGAGACTTATTGGAATGGGGCTCATGATTGAAATGCTCTAATATAAGGACATTTACTTCCTTCAACAATAATACAATTGACAAGATCATTCATCACTGTATTTCAAGAAGGTACATACTTATAAAAAGATCTATGACCCTAAGCAGAGTGATGCATATGATGAAGAATATTTGAATAGGAAAAAAAGAGAAAGAAAAAAATACAGTGATATTTTAGCAGGAATATACTATAGATCATACAGTCAAATGAAGGAAAAGGTTATGATGAAGGACTTTTAATTATTTAATCCTCTGCTATAGGCTCTTTTATAACAGAAGGAAAATATATGATAAACTTTTGACTTAATAACTTAAAATTTTAACCTTCAGAAGGGAGAGAAAGTAACAAGAGAAGTTATAATGGACCTAATTCTGAGCAAAATGAGGAACTTACAGGGGAAATGAAAATTATGATAACTTCAGATAAAGAGGCTATGTCATCTCAAAAATTATAATAGTCAAGAAAGAGAACACTGAAGTTAGTCTGACACATATTCAAGACTGCAGGAAAGTTGATTTCAGAAAGTTCAGAGAAAACAGATGATTCTTTGGCTTGGAGACTCAAAAAAGCAAGACAGATCCAAAAGAGATAGGAAAAACAAAATTCTAATCACAAATGAACTTGATAAAGAAGAAAAAAAAGGAAGCTATTTAAATAGGTGCAACTATAATGAGAATGCCAGTGAGCTAAAAAAGAAATATAAACAAATTAAAAAGATATATATAAGTAGGGATTCCTTTTTTTTTAAAGTGGTATCAGGTACAATTCTAAGAAATATATCAGAAAGGCTAAAGCCCCATGATCTAACGACTTTGAAAAATCAGGTAAGTGCCACAAGCAGAATATAGTCAGATATCAGGATAGTGTTTGAGAAAGGTTTTCATAAGAAGGAGTAACATAATTGAATAATCTTGGAAATGAACTGAATAAACTAATATCAACATAGAGGGGGGTCTCTAGTGGCATTTACTTTTTTATTCTAAATACAATTATTTGCAACACTTAGTTGGCAAGATAATCGATTTTTTTTTTATTGGATAGTATGAGACTAGAAATGATAGATGTTGCAATACAGAACTGGACCCTGAAAAATTGGGAAGCAATGTGGTTTGGTATAGTGTGATATGAACTGTCAATCTAGAGATCTGGTTTTAACTCCCCGTTTTACTAGTTGAAAGCTGTGTAACCCTGGGAAAGCCAATTTCATCTTTAGGGCTCAGGTTTTTTTTTTTTTTTTAATTTAAAGTAAATTAGGATTGGAGTACATAATCTTTAATGTTTCTTCTAGTTTGGACATTCTATGCTCTTGATACTTTAGAAAATGTGGGTCAAATCTAATCAGGATTTAATGGGGGAAAATAAAGTCATTGAATAAGGTTCAAAAAATATCAACTATCCATGAAAGGAATGGTAGAATCAAAGCTCAAACATAACATTACACATGAAAATAACCTCACAGTTTGTGAATTGCAAACATGACACGACTCAACAGTATGGCATGTCAATCAAAAAGCTAGTTGAATCTTAGTTTATATCATAGAAATATAACATTCATATTAATTAATTTGATTCTACTACCTACTCCATACTAATCAAACCATATTTAGCTCAGAATACACTTAAGAAGAAGAAGATTACACTGACAAACTGTAGCTTCAGTCCAAATGAAGGTGACTGGAATGATTATGGGATCTCAATCTATGCTACATGAGAAATGCTGAAGGATCATGCTCTTGAGCCTAGAGAAGAGAAGACTTGGATAGGGAGCATTATTACTACATTCCAAAATGTGAGGCATTATTATTTTGGGGAAGAATTAGAGTTATTCTTTTTGATTATAAAAAACAGAACTATAAACAAAGAGTGGAAGCTAGAGGGACACAAAATTCTGCCCAACCTAAAAAAGAATATTTTGATAATGATAATTGTCAATCAATAAAAAGAAGCTACATCATCATCATTGGAAATGTTCCACCAAGAGTTGAAAAAACATTTACCAGGGATACTGTGGAAGGACTTCCTATTTTAGGTGGGAGATCAGGTTTAAATAATATTACTTCAGATTTTGAGTTTTATGATTTCTGATGAGAACATAGTATCTTGTTATGTTACAGGTTTTAAAGCTGGGATACATCCTGCATCAGTAATTTCATTGGTAAGAGGAACTTTGGGAAGGGAACTTCCTCTTCATTGATAGAATCTATCAATGAAGGTTAACATATTTCCAACAATTTACAGTTTTACAATGTTGCTCAGGTCAGTAGTATCAAAATCAAATAGAAATGGGGAGTGGGTGGAGGGAACCATACATAAGGATCCCTAGTAAGTACAGCATGTTGACTTAGAAAATCACATACTAGCATTATTTAAGTTTTATTTTATTTTTTCTTTATTTTGTTAACTATTTCCCAATTGCCTTTTAATTGACTGGGCCAGACTTATGAATCTTGCCTTTGATACCTTTGGCCAAAAGCACTAAGAGATTAAATGACCTATGAAGGGAATCTTTCTGTCTCAAGTATGTGTATGTATCTTCTTTGTTCTGTGGCTGGTTCTCTCTATATTATATCATTATTATGTTATATATTATATCACTCTAATTTAAGTGATATTTCCCTGAAATTATAAGCTATTTTTAGGGACTATGTTCTAAGGGCTTACCCTGCTTGTTTTCAAATACACACACACACACACACACACACACACACACACTTGCACGCACAGAGAATATCATGGTGTTTACTAGAACCTGTTTAGTAAGTGAGTGCTCACAATTGACAATGTCCCAATAACATTGCTACCTTGAATGTAAATGACCAGAAATTAACAGATTCAATAAACAGAAAATTACAGTTCAGTTATAAGAACAGGCAGTGTTCATCTCAAATGTATGGTATTAGGAATGATAAGACTTGGGTTTTAGTTCTGATTTTGACACAAGCTAATGTCTCAGATGCCCTCAAAGTCTCAGATTTATTAAGTGCCCACTATATCTTAATTGGTTCATTTAAGTAGTACAGTATATATAGAGTCTGGGGCAAGCCTGGAATCAGGAACTTATTTTTCTAAATTCAAATCTGGCTTCAGACACTTACTAGCTCTATGATCCTGATCTGTGGAAGATAAAAAAAAATATTTAGAAGAGACAATAAAAATGATAATTTTAAAGATGAAATAATAGGAAAAACTCAATAATTGTCAATACCTCTGCTTATAAATAATAATAATTGGAATATAAGAGTAGAACTAAGTCAGGGAAAGCATTATTATGAAGGTAAATGAAAGATAACAGTGGCCAGACACCTCTCACATTATTCAGAAAATACCTAGTTATAAATAGATATAGAGTGAAGGGAGCAGAATCAATTAATAAGCACTTAATAGATGCTTACCATGTAAAACAGAAAAACATTTTATACAATGAAGCAAATAGTTTATAATTACAAAAAATTCTTACAAATAACCATTAATTCAAGTAGAACCAGGAAGAAGAATGAAATGACTGTGTCTAAGTGTGAATATAGTATGTAAGTAGAGTCATAATGCAGTTGGAGCTTTTTGGTTCCAATTTATAGCAATGCTTTCAAGACAGAGGTTTCAAACAAAATGCTATATATTGATGTATGAACAATTTAGACAATTAAGTTGTATTTCATCTCCTTTCAAATATTTTATCAAGCATGGAATCAGATTTGAATTTAACTATTTATTGCTTTGATATTGATTTCTCTGATAATAAAAAAGGGGCAGAATAGAGGTATATGAAATTAATTTTAAGGAATGAAGGGAAAGTTTTCTCACAAACTATTTAGCTTATTCTAAAACATATTTTCAAATTAAATATGCAAGTTTTAAAAACCAGAAAAAAAAATTGGAAGTAATAAGAGAAGAACATTCAGAACATAGAGAATAAAAAGCCTTCACCACATCATGTGTGCAGAGATCTAATTTTTCATCTGGAGAGGAATAACTTCTAAAATGAGGCTTTGTAAAAAATGATGCTGAATGTAACATTCTGAGTTACATGGAATGTTGATATTATTTTTCTAAAGTAGGGTCAGATATAATTCAAATCATCATAGAAAGACAGCAATCATGAATTCTAAAAAGCTATATGGCCCCAGAGAATGTGATATGGTAAATTCTACCATACTGAGGAGACTTCAAATATGGTCCTGGTGAGATACTCTCCCTTGCTACTTCAAACCCCACCATAAACAGGCAGGACACTGCATGATGACTCCAATTGTTGTGGCAATCCATTAAATTAAGAAGAGTAAGAAATGGTCCTCAGTCCTTTGTGGTTCCTTTTCTACTTCTGTAGAAGGAGGGAATGATATCATGGAACTTAAAGAAGGGTAGAAGATCTTAATGATTATAATTTTTTAGATAATCTATAAACCTTAATTTAATTATTACTACTCAGATGTGAGATGTTTTTCAAGTGACTAAAAGAGGGGACAAATGAAAATTTTAATCACGTCAGTATTGATGAGGGGTTGTATTCTAATTAAAAAAAAAAACCATCAGAAGACTTAAAGAAATTGTAGTGAAGTGGGAAGACTGCTCACAGGTTTGCCTTGGAGAGGAAAATAAAGGAAGAGGTGGAGTTTTCATCATTCACCCAAAGTCAAACATTAGCATTAGCATCCTTTCATGGAACACTTGTCATCTCACTCCGCAGTGCTTGAAATCAGCATATTTCACATACACACACCCATACACACACACACAGAAGATAATTGCAGTTTGTGAGCCAAAATCTGTTCAAAAGAGAAAGAAGATGTTGAATAATTTGATGAATAATGTGACAAAATCTTTCCAAATAAGCAAACATATACTTGCATAGGATCACAGATTTAGAATTGAGAAGGACTTCTAAGGTCATCTAATCAGTCCTTATTTTACAGATGACAAAAACATGGCTGAAAGATCAAATAATTATAATAAGGAGCAAGAGTTAGGATTTGAACTCGTCACTTTGCTACAGATTTTATACAACCTTTCACAGTAGAATGATGATATGATAATCATGGGAAAAGTGAATATAAGTTTGGGATAAAGAATGGTTTGACCTTTTGGAACTATGTCCAAAGGGTGGTAAAACTGTGTATACCCTCTGATCCAGCAATACAACTACTACGTCTGTATGTCAAAAAGATCAAAAAACAGGGAACACACCCTCTTTACACAAAAAATATTTATAACACCTCTTTTTGTGGTCCCTCAACTGAGGGGACACCCATCAATTGGAAAATGGCTGAACAAGTTGTTATATAAAAACAAGACTTAGCTTTTTGTACCCATTTATGGGTGCTTACCCATAAATTTGGCCTGTCAGTACCAAAACTCTGTCTAGGACCAAGCATCAAGCTTGGATGAGAGATTATATGCTCAATGTATAGAGTATCTTCTGGATGTACCATCATCCACATGCATCTGAAAGTAAGACAAATGAATTGATACTAAATTTGAGTTCAATAGGTCCTTTGAGGCCTGATTACTAGATATTTACCAGCTTATGTACCTGTTCTGATCTCTTTTTTTCCCCTTATGTTTGTAGAGCAAATGAATTGATTCCAACATCTGTCATCAAAGAAACCTGGGAGGTGGAGGCCCAGACAACTAGCATTTCCCTTGTCATAAGGCAAGCAAAGTCTTATCTATTTCTCATCTAATCCTTGTGATTTGGGGTCCTTAGTCAAGATTTCCTTATCCTGCACTCTCCAGTGTCTTACTCCATTCTATACAGCTTCTTCCACCCTTGCTATTACTCTGTTCACTTCATCACAAAGTCCTTCTGTTCCTAAATCTTTTGTTTCTTTTCACTGTTCCCTCCAGAAGCCTCCCATTATAAACAAATCCTCCATTACAGTAGACTTCTTCATACCTTTTCTCTCTCTCTTTTTTTTTTTTTGTTCTTACAAAAACTTGACCCTATTTTGTAGTTGATGCTAAATTTATACTCTACCCTCACCTCCCTGCACCACACTGATACAGGAGAAAGACTGGGTACACTAGCTCCTTAATGGTAGTTCTGTATCTACGCTCTGTAAAAATGTCTCAACATCCTCTCAGCCTCTGGGATTGACTTCAGTCTTTAATATAAATATCAGTTTCCTTATAACCTACTGGTTTCCAGGTAATCCTCCATCCTTTACCAAGGACTTTAGCAGTTGGCACAGTCTCTCTCTACTTCAAACTCTGACCTTAAAGGGACTTTAATAGAAATGCCGGCATTTCTTAGGATCATGGATCTAGACATGGAAAGAACAATACATGTCATCAATCCAATTTTTTTTTTTTTAAATTTTACAGATGGCAAGACTGGGACCTATGGTGATTGTCACTTTCCTTGACTTATGAAGATGGTAAACATTAGAAGCAGAATTAGAACCTAGATTTCTTGACTCAAGAAAAACATTTCCACTCATATTCTACCTTATTAATCCACAGGGGTTATCACACTTTAGATTTTACTAGCATATATAGTGGCTATATGCACTTGATGCTAAACTCTAAAACACTCTACTAGGATCATGTACTCTTAACTCTACTACTGCCTAACTGTTTCTAAACCTTTTCCTTGTTTTCATAATATCCTGTAGTCTATGACTCCAAATCTTGTTTTCTTAGGCTTCATTTGTATTTTGAGCTTCTATTTCTATTCCTTCACAAACTAGACTAGAGGGTTGACTAGGTCATAGGATCATAGATCACAAGATAATACATTTAGTATTAGAAGGGACTTTATAAACCGAAGCCCAAGATGACATTCCAAACCCAATTTTTCCTTGCTCCAACTTTAATGCCAGTCACTACAATATGCTACCTCTAGATTGATGTCTTTTACAAATGAATCACTTGCCCCCTTGTTGCAATATTATCCAGATTTTGCTAAACCCTAGCGCCCTGGTCACCCAGGGACATCTTTGATCCTTTTTCTTTGTTCCTGTTTCCATATTTTGAGAGACTTGAGGCAAGAATACCAAGAAGAAAGAGGGCCTATACTAGAGTGGTGGCTATGAGCGACAAGAAAGGTATATATATGAAAAATGTTGTGAGGGTATAGAAGACATATGGGACTACATGGGGTAACAGACAGAGAGGTCAAGGATAATATTCAAGTTGCAGGCCTGAGTCACTAAGAGTCCAGTGGTGCCTTAGGAATTAGGTAACTTCCTACTGCCTACAAATCTAACTTTACTTGACCCTGAATTCATTCCAACTATCGTTCTATCATTTCTTCTTCCCTTTGAAAGGCAACTGGGCAGAGCTGGGTCTGGAATCAGCACTGAATTCAAATGAAGCCTCAGATGATTACTAGCTGTGAGATCCCAGGCAAATTACTTTAGTTTGTCTCAGTTTTCTGAATTGTAAAACTGAGGACAATAATGGCACTTACTTTTCAGAATTGTTGTGAGGATCAAATATTGGTGAAGCACATAGCAGAGGCTATATAAATGCTAGATTTTTTTTTTCAAAATCCCCAGAGTAGGGGGAACATGCCATTATTTGACTCTCTTTAAGTGTCTATTAGTTGATAAATCTGGTTAACCTGTCTCTATGCTCACCCTATTAAACCTTTGTGAAGCTGTGACAATTATCTGGGAATCTCCCATTCTTTTCCCTTAACCTCTAATCTCATCACCCCATAGCTAACTCAAGCCTTGACTCATCCTACCTTTCTCTTAGTCTCTTTTCTCCACTGATTGAAGGGCTGCAGAGTGGACTACCAAACTCTTCCTAATGCCTTCTTTTATAAAGGGCAGAAACACTCCATTTTGGATCTGTTGCTTTGCCATCTATCTGCTGCTTTGCTATCTGTTCCACTGATCAAGATGGTCCTATATGCCAAATACTCCTCAGTGTCCCCACTCTACCCATTTTCCTGCCCCCATTAGATTGTAAGCTTTTTGCAAGCAAGGACTGTCTTGTTTTTTATTATCTGTATCCCCAGCTCTTAGCATAGTAACTGGTTTACAGAAAGCAATTAATTAATGTTTACTAGATTAGATTAACTTTCGTAAATTGTTCTCTTTTGTTAAATGTGTGACTATTCTCTTACATTTTCTTTGCTGCATCATTATTCCAACCTCCCCATCTGACCTATTCTAACACCCACCAAGCAGAGGTGCCTTCCTAGGCTCTGACCTAGGCTTTGCTCTGGGCCAACTTTCCTTCTGACTCCATTTACTTTGGTGATTTCCTTTGCTACCCTAATTTCAACAAATATCTCTAATGCAGATGAAGTCCCAATTCCAGTCCTAATTTTTCCCTTGAACTCCAGGGCTACAGTATCATCTGTCTCTTGATCATCTCTATCAGTATCTCACACGTAAGCTGTCAATAAAAAAATTTTATCCCTCCTAAACTTATATCCTTTCTCAAATTTTAGTATTTCAGTTGAAGGCATTGCCACCCTTGTAGTCATCCTAGTTCTTCACCTCTACATCATTCTTAATTCTTCCTTCTTCCTCACCTCCTCACCTGCCGCCATATCCAAACAATTGCCAACTCTTACAATTTTAATACTATAACATCTTTTGCATCTTTTCCCTTCTCTCTAATGGAAGGTCCACTCCTCTATTTCAGGCCCTCATTGCTTTTAGCCCAGGGAAACCAATTCTTAATATCTTTCCCTCCTCCTAGCCTCTTCCATGTGTAATCCATCTTCCACACTGTTGGCAAAATATTCTTTTGAAAGCACAGGTCTGGCTATTTCACTATCCTGTTTAAAAATTGTCAGTTCTCTAGGATAAAATACAATCTTCTCGTCCTATGATTTAAATCATTCCATATATAAGTGGGCTCCAAAATATGTTTTCACACTTATTTTGTATTACTCTCTTTCATACATTCTGTGTTCAATTCAAACTGCCTTATTTGCTATACTCCGAACTCAGCATTACATCTTTTATCCCTATGTGCCTTTTCACAGACTGTCTCACTTTCCTTTTTACCCCTCATACATTTACTCTTCATCTTAGCCTCTCTGAAACCCTTCAAGACTATAACTTTCAATCAATTGTAAAGTCTTTTTCTGATCTCCATTCCCTTGTTTGTGAGTTCTATGTGCTTCTTCCAATTATTTCTATATAGAAACTTAACAAATAATCACTGAATTACATTAAATTGAAATGAACTGATAGATAGCTAAAGAGACAAATAGTTGCAACTAGAAATGAAAAGACAAAAATCTGCTATCAGTCACCAACTGCATATTGAGGACCTATTCTGTGCCAGACACTAAGTAACAAGCATAATATGAAAGACAAAAACATGAATTTCTGCCCTCAAGGAGCTCACATTTTGATGGCAGAGAAAACATGCAAAAAAATAAACATATGACATATATAGAGTATAAATAAAAGGCCATCTCAGAGGGAAGGCCCTAGCATGGGCAAGGATAGATTAGCTCAGTCTTAAAAGAAACCAGGAAACTTGATTATAAAAAGGCCGAAGAAATTTCTGGTATTAATAATATTTTTAGATTTACATAAACTTTGAAAAAAATCAAATTTTGCTATTAAAGCATATTAGGGATTTGATCAGATTTTATTGAGGTGGCTGAATAATTGATCTTATATTTTTAGAGGAGTTTCTCCTATCTTACAAATGAACAAATGTTTAAAACAGAGCATCTCAGACAAGAGGCCAATCTTAGAGCAAACAATATGTTTTCATTTTTACCTGCTATCCTGAGTAAATCATTTTTGAGGGTAAGACTTACAAATGTGTTAGTCTTAAGAGATAGTCTTCATTTTGCAAAGTATATGGATCAAGATCACAAATATATGCTACTAATATTAATATTTAATATTATCTGCCCTGTCCTGCAGAGTTTACAATAGCCAAACGTATCCCAGAAACCATATACCTATGTTCTCCAAGTTTTCCATTAAAATGTAGGAAAAACTTTCATGTTATCAGTAGAAACACTTTTCCAGTCTACTTTTTAACCCCCTTGAGTAAGGAAGCCATCATACCCATTCACTGAAGGTCAGCTTGGGGAGTTACTTGGGAGCTCAAGCTCCATTCCTATGAGAAGAAATGCTCATATGGGTCTATAAATGCACTGCAAAAGGTTGAAGTATAATATCCCAGGAGAAAGACTAAGTGCATAGCCTTTTAAATAAGCCACACCAACTTTAAAAAAAGGGGGGGGGGAGGGGGAAAGAAAACAAAACAGAGGGTTTCTTTTAAAGCTTAAATCCAGGCTTCCTTAAATTGGGGGACTTAGATGAGAAAAATGCAAAAATTTAGGTTCTTTCTTCCCCTACCCCCCAGCAATAAGGAATAGAGAATCAGTGGCAGGGAACCCTGAGGCAAAGATTATGACCCTGCATAGCACCACAGGAAAGAGATGCAATGATAGATCTAAAGGAAAGAGCCTTGAGGCACAGTCTTTCTGCATAAGTGTAACCCAGAAGCTAACTGGGACAGTCCCAGAGGAGTAAGTTTGCTAGCAGGAGCAAAAGTCATTTGAGAAGAGTTCTTGATTAGTCCAGAAAAATAACACAATAGTTCAGAACTTCTAAAGAAAGCTCCTAAAGCTAAAATTAGGGTTCACTTAAAAGAAAAAAAAAATATTGTTTGCCAAAAGAGTCCTCAGGAATTCTGAGTTCTAATCCCAGTATCATTCACTAAATTTCTGCATGGCCCCAGAAAAGTCATTTGAGGTTTTTAAATAATGTTTCTTCAAACCACAGTGGGAAAATTCCAAGTGGCCTGCGATGATGTTCAAAAGGGAAATATTCAACTCATTCAAAGTGGATAATATTGATAGTTGAAGTCTGATGAGGAGCGAGCTCATCATGGTAATCAGGTTTTGTGATTTCAACAATGCCAAAATACAGCACCTTTCTTAAATGTTTATTTTTAAAGGTCAACTACATTGCTCACCACATCTCATTAATATCTGGGATAGTGGTTTCAGATGTGCATTGCAATAGTAAGAAAGTAAACTTTTAAAATTCCATGTCCTTATTCTAACACAATTCAGTCTTCAACACATACATAATACAGGGTTATCATTCCAACAGTCTTAAATTTTAATTAGCTTAGCTTTCATAGCATAAAACTGAATTCAGATTTTTTAGGACACTCTGTAATAACTTATAAATTTCAAATGGTGATCTTGGAATACATGTGTTAATGAAATATTTCCTTTCCAAAAAAGGAAATATAATTTAAGGATTTGATGATATTATCACAACAATAATAAAATGATCACTTATGAAATCTTTGGAATGTTCAAACTTTCAGATAAACATAATTATATCAACAAAGAAGTTATCTGAGATTCTACTGCTATGACTCTCCCTTTCAATCCTTCACTGTTCATTTATCTCAGGTTTTCTGAATTTTGAGCCTAATCAATATTTCTTATACATATCTTATTAGAAAAGGAATTTCTCCAAACAGGTTTGCTGTCTAGTTTCAAAACTACATTTTTAAACTGGATTACCTGTTAGTAATGGATATACCTGTGTTAAAAACTTATAACTTGTATGAGCAATGTAATCTTATGTATTATTTAGAAAATGGGCCACTTCTGTATAAAATTACAGTTTTAACATGCTAGAGATAGCTCTCACACAGTGGGGATCCTCTCAGATTTTCTATTTAAGGAAGAATCTTAGGCCAGAATTTCCCACTTGGCTGCAGGACTTCAGGAGTTCAGTGCTAGATGTGTTCCATCTCCTCCCACCTGATTTTCAATTTCTTCTCCCATCATGTTGTGAGCTCTTTGAGGGTCAAGGACTGGTCCTTTATCTTTTTTTAAATATCTCCAGCACTTAATAGGCACATAATAATGTTTGGCGTATAAGAGGCATTAATAAATGCTTTTTACTGATTGATTCATCTCCCAAGGGAACAGGTATTCTACAAGAAAGCAAGTGAAGTAAAGATAAATAGCTATATCTATATATTTATAGATATATTTACTTTTCTATAGGATACATATATACATAGACACATGCACACATACCTTTGACTGCTTCTTGCTCAAGATAACGTCTCACCCTAAAAGAGAACAAACTTTCTTGCATATAGTTTCCCACTGTTTAATGTAACCTACTTAATATGCTTGGTTCAACACACCTAGAAAACAGGGATGCAGGAAGAAAGTAGGACGATGACTGTACCAAGAGTCAATAGAATTCAGTCTTCTCCATTTCCATATATGATTTTAGGTATGTCACTAATTATTTCTGAGGATTGAGTTTAGATGATTCCTTAGGTTCTTTTTAGCTTGAACGTTTAAGTGCTGTGAATTTAGTGTCCTCATATCCATGCTGACATTCTTGTAAAGAAGAGAAGCACTAATTGAAGACAACTGAATATTCTCACAATGAGAGACTGGGAAGTCACATAATACGTTTTCTCAAGCTTTTGAAAATATATACACCACTCTTTCAATGTTCTTATTTAAATTAGGGATTACATTTCAATAAGTTCAATTAAAAATATCCATAAAGTAATTCTCTGATGTTTCATCATACTACAGAAATTTTAGTTTATGGTGCACAAGAGGAAGTATTTTTTTCCATGGGACAATATTCATCTCAAATTCCAGTGCTAAATATTTTTTGAAAAGATCATCATGGAGAAAATTGAAGCTTAAGTGATATTTTCTTCAAAGGATTAGGATGTAGAGAAATTATATCAAGAACTTGATAAGATTTTCCAAAATGAATCCACATTTACTTTAGTGTCCACTGATTTAAAATTCAAAAGTGGATAGGTGATAACACAAATAGTTTGGAATACACTGTTCACAAACAAATTACAAAAGGGAAGACAAAGACATAAAAATCACACAGTGATCTTCTGCCTATACATCTTAGATACTCTTCACTAAGTGCTAGACAAGGCAAGTTTCAAAAAACATCACACACAAAAAGAAACATTCTATTTTGGTAGGAAAGAAATGTAACTGGTTACAGATGTGAATGTCTTTTCTAAATCAGCTGTGTACCAATAAACCACTAACTTGTTGGACCAAAGATCAAAATCAAAACTAAGTTAGAGAGAACTAAAAATTGAGACGATATAGCATAGATTGTGGCATCTCCAAACTCAACTATTTAAATGAGCTATTGTTTACATCGGGCAGCTAGGTGGATAGAATGTTGAGCCTGGAGTCAGAAAGTCTCAGCTTCCTGAGTTTAAATCTGACTTCAGACACTTACTAGCTGTGTAAACCTGGGGAAGTCACTTACTCTGTTTGCCTCAGTTTCTTCATCTGTAAAATGTGCTGAAGAAGAAATGCCAAACCAATCTTTGCCAAGAAAACTTCAAATGAGGACACAAAGGATTGGACATGAATGAACAAAAACACATCATTTAAATTGGAAATGAATAAAAAATATTGAGACATCAACAAAAGCCACTGCCATTTCCAAGAAAGTTTTACCAAAGAAAATAAAACACAATGAAGAAATAAAAAGGGTTGAGAACTGCCTCATCCAGAAGATATTCTCCCTATTAAACTGAGAGAATGTTTAATAACCCTGTTTTAAAATTTGTTATGGAAAAGAATAGTAGAAACATATGAGCAACTGCTTCATAAAACAAGAAGTAGCAGAAGGAAAAAATAAGTTTTCAGGAAGTCTGGAAAAAGACTCAGGAAAGCCAGACAAACCTAAGATCATTTAAGAATGAAACTGAAAAGACAATGAACAGATGAAAGGTGGAAAAGATCTGTCAACATTTCTACATTATTCTTCTCTGTCAATGACAGTGGAGATCTGACATTTGAACTTTAACATCACAGTTTCTGACATACTGTATAAACAAGTAGAAAAGGAAGGTGAAAAGAGCAGTTAGATTACAACAAATATTATACATACATGTGGTCTATGGTAGAGGGAACAATTCTCAAGATATCTAGAAGGGAAGACACCAACCAAATGCTTGAAAGGGGAGTGACCAATTACACATATTATTAATAACACCTACCCTTCCTCAAAGGTATATCAGTAACTTCCAGTGTTTGTTTTTGCTTTCATTCCTGAATATCATATTTATTAGAACAATTAACACACATATTGAAGGCATGCATGATTAAATATGTACTATAGGAACAAGCGAACTTTCTGACAGCCAAATAATTGACAAAAAAGGTATACAGATCACAACATTCCATCGTGCTATTATTTGTTCTTACTTATTAAACCACTCTATCTGGTAAGAGTAAAATATCTTAAAGATCCTCTTCAAAGAAGATCTTTGTTTTCTATGTCAGAATCATCCAAAATTTTTTTAAAGGTGTAACAACAGAGATAAAGAATGCTCATGGTTATTAATACTAGGTGAGGAATAAAATGTGGAGATGGATGTTCACCAAAGATGTTTGATATTGGAATAGAGGGACAGTGTACATAGGGAAGAAATAAAGTCCTCCAGATGGCATATCAAGTCCACTTCACCCTTACATCATAATCCTATAAGTGAGATCCAAAAAAATGACTTAAAAGAATTTAGTTTTATCATCCACAATAAAATATCAAGTGACTAAAAGATGCCTATTATCCATATATTAATAAGCGGGTGGATGGACAGTCATTAGAGAAGATGTATTGATGATGGACAGATTCTACAGATTGACAGGGAACTAGTTCCAGATTCAAAGAGAAAAAAAGTAGCCTAGATGGCTTTTAGGATATCATATGGTGATTTTTAAGACCTGGAGTTTCTGCCTGAATCAAAGGCTCATCTTCTTTATCAATATTCTTCTGTTGAAACTGGCAGTATGTTCAAGTCATGGATCAATCTCTAAAGGATTAAATCTGTGAATCATTCAAGGACAGTAATGAGGATAAAAGTGAGTATGAATGAGAATTTTAGAGGAAAAGTAGAGTAATGGATACTATCATGAAATTATTTGTCTCAGTCATTTCTGAATATAACCCTCCCTCCACCTCTTCATATAGCCTAGAATTATACCCTCTCTTATAACAACATAGAAGTTTTTTTTTAATTAAGGTAAAAACCAACAGCAACTGTACCATCTGTTTTCCAAGGGGTATGAGATAGCAATTTATCTAATATTTATTAGATAAATGTTTATTTATCTAAGTCCAGCTAATACTACTTCAACAATTCAAGACATATTTTCTCAAATGTCTTGCTGCTGATAACTGCCAGAGGAATTATATTATCTTTTTTTTCTTAGATTATTTCTCTATTTTTATAAATTAGAGAAAAACAATAATTAAAAATAATGCTATTGATGGTGTTTTTGAGGTGAAGGCTTCAGACTATAAAGGGAATAGAAATATGATTTTGTTAGCTTAACATAATAACTTGATTATTCAGACTCAAGTGAGGGTGAAATGATTCAGATATTTTCATTATTATTTACAAATGAGGCTATTTCTACATAGAACAAAAGAAAAATTACTTATAAAAATGTGATTTATTCAGAAAGAACTTCTGGACTCTTTAAATTACAAACTAAAAAGCATAATCTTCAGATTTACCATAATAACTATTTCCAAATGTTTTGCATGACTTCCTATGTATAAAGGGTATTGTATTTCTTGCCTTCTCAATAAGTGGGGGAGGATGTGGAAGGAGGGAAAGAATTTGGAACAGAAAATAAAAATAAAGTTACAAATCATGACTTTTTAACTTTTAACATAACACTGAATAGTCTAAGTGACAAAAGATCTTGCTACAGTTTGGGAGGCAGTGGTCTATTTTAGTTCATATGATCTGGTTTCCAGTCCACTGTTTTATGGATATTTTCTGTTTCTGCAATGACTGAAGATTTTTTTTCTTTACATTTTTATGTCTTAGATGTTCGAGCAACATATTTCCTTTATCTTACAGGTTTTTGTTTCATTCCTAAAACTAGATTTCTAATTTGAAATATAAGTGAAAGTTCTAGCTTTTAGTGGAATGTACTGAACAAACAATTGATGGTATGCTTTTTCACAAGATATTTACTTTATACGTATTTTATAATGGCAATGCCCTCTTCTCTACCCTTTACTATTTGCTGGCATTATTTACCTTCAGTCTTTGACAGTTACTATTCTACAATTTGGTGGTTAAAAAACCATAACAAACTAACAACTTAACTAAGAAAAAAATTGGACAAAATGTGGCATCTTTTTCATTAGCAGCTATAAAGTGCTTGACTAAATGTGTAAAACACAAACAATGGACATAGTTCTTTTATTCCAGAATTAATTTTTCTTTGGACAAAAGGAAAAATTACTCATATATAAATTAAGATTCCTTGGGATCTCACCTGTGAAATGTTGCTTAGAAGGTTACAGTTTTTTTTTTTTTTAAATTATTTTATTATTTCATTTTAAAGATGACTACAATGCATGCTATATTCAAATCTTGATAGGGATTCCTATAACTTAGTAGAAGTCAACTGCAGACAGAAGTTAAGTGACTTGCTCAGAGTGACAAAACTAATGAATTTAAGAGATGGGATTTTACCCCATAGCTGCCTAACTATAAAGGCGGCACATCTTCCCTCCATTATACCATGCTGGCTCTATGCTTTTCCTCACTGGACACTTGGGGAAATTAAATGATCAAATATGGAGGAAAAAATACCTCACAATATACTTGTTTTTCTCCCTTTCAAGATTCTGATTTGATAACTAGAAAGATGCACTTGAAGCAAAACTTGTGGAAGAGGGGCATCAGTTAATAAAAGCTAATATATATATATATCTGATAAATCTCTGTGGGAGGTTACTTTTGGTTTCCAGGGAGGATATTGATGATGATGATGATGATGATGATAATATCATTATTCGTGGAAAAATTATGGTGGGAGAGGGGCATCAGGTTACTGAATGACTTTTCAGGAGTAGAGAATAATTCTCAATAATCTTTACTTAGAGAACTGATAATTAACTGAATTTTTGAAAAGAGATGGAAAACAAGCTCTTCTCTCATCCAATCTTCTTTACATACATTTTTACTATTATATTAAAACTGAAAGACAAACTTAGTCCTTGGCAGTAGGACCCAACACAATTACTTGTCTGCTCAATGAAACCATAACCAAGAGAATAGTCACTGCCAGAATTCGCTGGCAAATTCCAATACTAATTTGCTATGTAGTCCACAAAAACTAGTACAGTAGTGTAGAGAAATGAAAAGGAAACATTTTTGGAACTTGAAGGCAAATCCAAAATATACATCTTAGACTGCACTATGCCTCCACAAAAATATAACTGTAAAAAATGGACCCTGTTAACATTTCATATTGCCTACACCAAATTTTAGAGCACGATAATAGCAATCTTCATGGGAAGAATTTTTCCCTCCTTATCAACAACTCTATTAGAGAGTATTTATACATTATGCTTAATGTTCTTTGGAAGTAGAAGAGAACATTTATTAAGTGCTTACTGTGTGCTACAAAGGATGGGAGAGAACACCTTGAGTGAATCCTTAGGACTAAAGCCATTCTGTGAAAAGAAAAACCTCACAGGAAACTGTTAAAAAAGATGAACTACAGTATGGAAGCAAGGAACAAAAAAGTGGACAGTGATGGTGATTGAGAACAGTGACCATCTCTCTCGTAAACATGATGATTGTTACATGGTTATTTAGTTTAAAGAGAGTATCAAATAACTAAAGAAATGATGTACATATTAACCAAATCTCATTTCTTTATAACTTAAAAGAAATATACTGAATGGGACAATATGATAGATTTAGAAGTCTACAAGAGTCACTCATCGAATCTATAACTTAGAGAAAAATCAACCTTTTTTGTTGTTGTTCTTGTTAATAGTTTTGTCCAAATCTTCATAACCTCATTTGGGGTTTTCATGGCAAAGACAATGGAGTCCTTGGCCACATCCTTCTCCAACTCATTTTGCAGATGAAGAAAATGAGGCAACAGGGTTAAGAGACTTACCCAGGGTCACACAACTAGTTAAATATCTTGAGGCTAGATTTGAATTCAGTAAGATAAGTCTTTCTGACTCCAGGCCTGGAATTCTACTCACACCTGGCTGTCCTTCCTTTATTATTTATTACTTATATAGTTGAGCAATTTTTTTTGGAAAAAACTAAAAACTACAAGGAAAAAAGTTCATTGTTTTAAAAATTCAATATTTTTCCATAGTGTCTATCATCAATATGTATTTAAATGAAAATATTTATATAAAAAAAACCAATCATTTACTCTGATAATGAAGTTAATTTGTTTTCAATATATGTGATATACTTTTTACAAGGCCCTTTTAATAACTGTATTTTAATAGAATATTCTCTGTAATAAAATATCCTCTGTAAGCCAATGTATTTCACTTTATGCATTTAGAAGTATTATTTTAAGGACCATAGGCTTCCCCAGATTGCCAAAGAGATCTATTCAAAAAAAAGATTGAGTGCTTGACATAGACACTTATCTCAAAAGAAAAAAAGAATGAAATTCTGGTAGGATTAAGTTAAATAATAAAAAATTTCCTTTATAAGTTTTAAGTAGACATATATTCAACTGTATTAAATTAGGAAAAACCAATATGTCAAATATTATAAACTTCTACAGAAGAAAAGAAATGTCATCAAGAAAGCAACTCATAGATCTCCTAAATTTCTTTTCAGTAGGAGACACTTAATTCCCTGTTGAACATGCATCTATTTTCTCAGTCATTAGGCAGAAATTTTTAGCTAATAATTTATACCTATAAATAATCCATACCTGTAAATAAATACAGTGAAACTGCATTACTTCATACTATTTTAATTAGGATTTAATTTGATTTTTTCATGAAGTTTACTTTTGCACTAAGAGTAAAAGAAAGGGTCAGTATGCAAATTGGTAGCAAGATTTCATGGATAATTATTATTTCAACTACTTGAGAACAATAAAGCAATTTACATAAAAACAATATGATGTTTATATCATTTCTTACTAATCTTTAGAGTAACTTCCCTGAGGATTATGGCTAATTAACCTATAAGATTAGTTAATAATACTAATTACATCTACATATAACACTTTCTGATTTTTAAAGTGTTTTTGTAGACACATTATTTGATTCTTCCCATATCCTTAAGAAATAGATAGGTTTGCACTGGGTTTTGTTGTTATTGTTTTATTTTTTAATACAGAAAAGGAAACTAAGGTAGAGAGAATGATTCAATAAAGCCACATAAATTAGTATTTCATTTCCCTCCTGACTATCTGTATCTCATGATTTCTATAATTTCATGATTCTGAAAGATTAAATCAATTCTGAAAACACACTTCTTTAGCATTTTTTGCTCCTGGAACCTCTCTCCTTGTTCCTTTGTTGTGAGAAGGTAGAGATCAAACATTGGAGAAATCCTCCCTGATGCTTCAATTTTTAAAATGGGTACTCAGGGAATTCACCCCATAATTTCCCTTCTTATTTGCCTCCTAGATCTCTAGAAACTCATCATTCTACAGAATGAAATCAACTCTGAAACTGATACCCCCTTAGATATTTTACTATCTTTGTTCAAGAATTCATCATGCCCCCTAGCTGGATACTGTCTCCTCCCCTCCCCCACCAAGACACACTTTTCCAGCTTCTTTTTATGTGTTATCTTCCTCCATTAGACTATAAGCTCTTTGAAGGCAGGGACTAACATGCCCTCTTCATATCCCTAGATTTAAGCACAGTACCTGATACATAACTGATAATTAATAAATGTTTGTTGACTATTTAATCTCTCATCTCTACTTCAACTATACCACATTCCCTTTTGAGAATAATAAATTAAATGGTGCAGCTAGATGGCCACAGTGGATAAAACACTGGTCTTGGAGTCAAGAGCATAATAAATTAATGCATATATGTCCTTGAAAATATTATTTTGAAACTCAGTTGCTATAGCTATTGTTGTTATCAGTTAACAACTGATAACAACAGCCAATTCAGGTTGGCTTTCAAACCTTGCCTTCTCACCTTCATATAATAAGATTTAGAGAAACTTTACTCCATTTTCAGAAAGTGATACCACTTTTGGCAACTTCTTACAAATAACTATAATGATAGAAACAGCATAATCTAATGAATAGAATAGCCATTCAAGGAATAATTTCTAAATGCACAAAATATGAAATTGCTTACCAACTAAAGTTTACTTATGAAGGATATATATATTATACACACACACACACACACACACACACACATATTCAGTCCATCTCCTTCTCGAAAGCTGATGGCACTTAACTTTAATCCTTCTCTTGCTGTGAATGCTTCTTCAACCATAATTCTATTCCGTCACTGATGGTACATGCTCTAGATGCTCTTTTTAACCATAACTTTTTCTCCTGCTATTGCTAAGTGGGGGGGTGGGGGTGAGGGGGGAAGAGATGAATAAGCATTTACATGATCTAGGCTCTGTGCTAAGCACTTTCATGAACATTTTCTCATTTGTTCCTCATAAGAACTTTGCAAAATAGATGCTATTCTTATCCCTATTTTTTAGTTGAGGAAATCAGAGATTAAGTGATTTGCCCAGGGTTATACAGTTAAGTGTCTTAAATTGGATTTGAACTCTACTCTAGCACCAGTTACCTCTCTGGGAACCAGTGGAGGCTCACTTTATTTCTTTTTTTATTTTCTGATTATTGAATCTTTCATATATACAACTCCAAAGGAGTGGTTAAGATTTCACCTAATCTACTCTTTAATCTCATTCTATTATCTCTTTCAAAAACTAGGGAAGTTTGGACTCAAGATTCCAAAGAGTTCAGGATTCAGATGATCTACAAATAATTGAATTCAGGTTTACTTCTTTAATGCATCAACAAACCTGCAGTTTCGTTGATAAGGATATTCCTTTTAATGATTCAGATTGCAACCCTGTCATATCTATTAATCTAGAGTGACTTTTGTCCATGTCCTACTAAAAATCCTTCAAATAGAATCTACCGAAAAATTGAGAGGTCCTTGAGGTCTGCAACATATTTAGGTATCAATGTAGTATATGGGTGAGGCATCTATATTACCTATTGCTTTCATTATATAACTGAACCATCTCCTATTATGATTTTCTTATCGAAATAATTTCCATATTTTTTCTAAGACTATTTGCTAACTCATCTCTCAGTATTTCCAACATCCAACCTTATATATATTCAGTTCATTTCATATGGTCCAGTCCTCTATAAACAGGACTCTTCCCATCTTTATCTTCTCTAGAGCCAGTGCCACTTTAATGCAATACAACAAGCATCTTAACTATTACTAAACTTAATTATTAATAATTGATAACTTTCATTAAGTATGAAATTATTAAGTATTTCATTAGCCTTTGTTGACTAAATGCAAAAAACATTTCCTCATGTAACAGACTATAACTGTAGTATTAAAAGCCCAAATGGCTGTGGCTTCTCTGTCATTAATTGAAAATTTGTTTATTCTAGATATCCTGACAGATCTTTTCCATTTTCAACCATTTATTATATTTCTATGATCATCCTTAAATAAACTCATGGTAATCTGACTTGATTAGATCTTCCTTGAACTCCTCTATAAAAACTTTTTCTTCCCCTATCACTTTTAGCTCTTTTGTGTTCATAAGCTGTCTCAATATTCTTCCAAAAATCATTTTGCAAATGAGTTTACATTTTCAACTAATTTTGCTTCAGAAGTCATAGCTCTCCATTAGATAAGATAAAATATTTGCTAGGAGAAATGCTTACTAGGCTCTGTTGAACTCTTTATTGTTTAACTGTTTACAGAATTTAATCTTCTCTATGAAATGGTGCTCTTTTTCCTAATTTTAAGTATCACTGTTTTGTTTAGGTTAGGTTGTTTTATAAAATTGTTCCCTTTTGTATTTCTTTCCCAAATTTTCTTCCACTTCTGTATTTTTATGGACTAAATTACTATTTTCTTTTCTTTCTTTCTTTTTTTTTGGACTTCTATGTCTTTGGAGAAGACATTGTTGTCTTCTAAGTTCTAACCTTACTATTTGTGCTTTTAAATTCTGAATTAAGGGCTCTAAAAATATTTAATTCCTACTTTTAAAAAAGTTTTATTTCTCTTTGGAACAGTTCTGTGCTGTTGTTTCAAGATCTCTGGGGAGTTTAAAGAATTCTTTTTTACCCAAATTTATTTTTTTAAAATAAAGTACAATATTTGTATATAACGTTGTTATAATGTTGCTTCTCTTTAAATTTTACTTGCTTTTGATTCAGTATTATTTTTATTAGCTTTGATCTAGATTTATAATAGATTTCCTTCCCTAACCCCTTAGATCATCAAGTCTTCCACTTGTATTTCTAGTTCCTAATATCTACTTTCTTTGTTTTATTCCCTTACATTTTTGCTCAAGCCTCCAAGGCTGGCATTTTTAGCCCCCATACATTGGAGGTGTGGGTCCTTGAGTACTTGTTCACAAGAAACTCTGAAGGGAAAAGACTGGTTGATTTGGATATATAGGCTCTTTTCCTTCAAACATAGAAGCTCTTTTCTAGTAATTATCTGCATGATATTGCACATTACTTATAATTTAACATAAATATGAGTATGTTATAATATGTATACAACATGCATGTATATATAATATGTAAATAATATGTATATACTATAATTATAAGTATGTTATATATAACAGCCAAGAGAAATATCAGGTAAACACCAAAGACTAATTTTAAGGGACTCAGTGAGGAGAAAGTGTTTATGCTTTAATTAAACCATATGTCTATGATTGTTATTAGTTATATTGAATAATTCAAAAGAAAGTTTGGGATAGAGTTAAATATGGTGTGATTCTAAAAAGCAAAACTGCATAGAAAAAGGTAAAGAACAATAATTATGTTATAAGAAACAGGGGCAAGAGCAAGAATTGACAGGAATTAGATATGGAAAAGAGCTAATAGTTCTGAAAATCTATTTCATATTGGGAATGGGTTAGAGAGGGAACAATACATACATACATACAAGTGTGTACATGTATGAATACACATATGTATCAATAGAGATATCCATGCTTAACTGAAGCCTGCTTGAGGATTTTCTTAAATGGACATGGACAAAAGTCACTCTAGATTAATAGATATGACTGGGTTGCAATCTGAATCTTTAAAAGGAATCTCCTTATCAACGAAACTGCAGGTCATTGTTGATGCATTAAAGAAGTAAACCTGAATTCAATTATTTGTAGATCATTATTCTACTCTTTTTGAAGGCATCACGTTGGGTGTGGTGAAAATAACATGACCTCTGAGTCATCAAAAACAGTCTTGCAGGGAAGATCAGTCTGATAGACTGAAAAAAAAAGTCTAGCATGGTACATGAATATATATTAGTACTCACATTTACACAGCATTTTCCTCAAAACACAAATACATATCAAATACATATTGGCAAAACAATGGCAAAAAATCGGAATATTGTATATGAGTGATCAAATAAAAAAGATGATGCTTTTTTAAAAGAATTGATTGAATTTTTTTGATCTATCCAATAACTTATACCATATGATCTATGATCATATGATATAGTATATGACCTATACTATATCATATGATACATCTATATAATATAGATATATAGATATCTATATAATGTATACTATATCATATGATATAGTATTATATGATACTATATAAATATTTTAATTTTTCAAAATATTCAACATATAATAATCTTTAGTAGAAAGATTTGGTAGTTTTAAAAAATTCTAAACTCGAATATTCTTCCTTAAATGTTTTAATGAATTATGAAGCAAGTTTACCATTAATCAATGCTTGTTTTTATTTTATATTAGAATTGAACAGTCATCAATCCCTAATATTCAACTTCTTTTCTACTTCTTTCCAATGCATTTCCTAAAGCAAGTTGTCTGGCTCATTCTTCTCTAAAGACTTGGCTGCTATCTAGTCCTCTACTGAATTTCTGATATATATCCAATTTTTCTTTTTGGAGATTCATTGATGTGAATCCAACTTTTGATGCAAAAGCTTTCTTTTGCGGATTCTTTGGTTTATATCTTTTTCATTGCACCAGCATATAACCAGTTTGTATCAAGAGACACTGGGAAATGTCAGTGTATTTTTTTTTAAATGGACTTTCTCCCTTTACTTTTTTATATCTCTTTGGTTCAAAAGAAGATTATGTTTTAGCTATTGGAAAAGGCTTAAATTTTTAAGGAGTTTAAAATTATAAAATTAGCCTTAGCATGTGGTAAATTAAAAATATACAAGAAACACCTGCAAATTTGCATTCAATCTTTAAATACATTTATGTACTTAAGATGATTTATTATCTTGCTTTCTTTCAATACATCATCTTTATCCTTTGGCTTTTATATATGTAAACTAAGTCAATAAATTTAGGTTTTTTTAAACTAGAAAGAGTTGTCTTAAAAGGCAGTGAGTGAGTTTTCTTTAAAAAGAGCCTGTATGGATCTTTGTCATAAGTGTTGTAGGAAGGATTCAAATTTCTTGTCAGAAGTCCCTTTCAGCTCCCATATTAAGGCTTAACTACAGAACTCAGCTGGATGGAACAGACCATTGTCTTTCAGAAACTTGGCTTGCAAAGACTAAAATAACTCAATCATGATATGAGAAATTAAATTTGAGGAACCTAAGGCTGTCTATTTTCAGTACATTAACATGGAATTGAAGCATTTCTGCTGTCATCCAACATAGTTCCTTTATGCAATCATTCAAATATAGGAATTACAGTTCCTTCCCTCTATCTCTAGGTTTAAAAATCATATACATAAGGACATCATAAAGCAAGAGTAAGCACAGTAAGGCTTTGAATAGGAGAACCTTCGCTGGCATATGCAAGAACTTGGGCAGTTAGAAAAGGAGTAAATTTTTCAGGATCTATCATAAGTCTAGGATAATACAAAGTGTAATATTCTCAGTTCGGTTTCCTGGAGGTCTCTGGGGGCAGCCTTCCTTTCAGTTCAATAATCACCACAAGAATACCCAGGTTTCAGAGTCCAAATGTCTTTATAATCTCCTTCATCTGGGGCTCGACTGGCTTTCTTAAAGACCTTCCAGAATCTTGCTTTCAGTGGAGAAACTAAGGAGGAGAGCCTGCCACCAAGGTGGTGTAAGGTGGGATGAATGAGTGTGAGTCCAAGTGATAGGAATTTACATACCTGAAAAACTAGATTGATAAAAGAGGTTTATTACGGGCATAGGAAGTAAGATTAAAGTCTAGTTAGTAGTAAAAGGTGTTAGGTAAAGAGAAGAGGGCACAGGAAACAATATTCCAGTGGGTAGAGACCCTTGGCATACCAGGAATAAGGCTGGCATATTTGGAACCTCTGCAAAGAGAATACTCTTGCTTGGCTCTTTTATAATGAGAAATTTAGCTAAAGGGGCCCGTGGGTGGAGTCCCAAGTTGGCTCAGATCTGGTGGGGGCTGGGACAGGCCCAGATCTCCTATTGGAATTCAAAAGACTGCTTTTGACCAGGATTTGTGAATCAAAGGTCCTAGCTTCTTGAATTGATAATGCATCAGCTAGGAGGAGTTGGGAATCAGAAAGGAATAAATCAATCTGAAAGGACTAGTTTCTTAAAGGGACCACAACCCACTTCACAAGATGCTTCAACCTCCAGTCAGCTTGTCTTCCTTAGCTCTGTCTGAATGAACCTAGATGAGGCTCCCAGTTTATATGCTCTACCCTGAGTATAAGCCAATCATTATATCACTGGGAAACCATTATTTGTTTTAAGATTAAATCAATCATACTGAATTTGGAGAACTATTAAGCACCATGCTAAACTAGGTAACCATTGTCTCATCAATTCCACTTAGCACCTTGTAAGAATCCTTATTTCAAGTTCTGGCCTATAACAACAAAGGTGTTACTCTTTACAAATATGCTTTGGGGAAAGGAAGAAGTTGGAATTTAAACTTAAGCCGTTGAGGGTACTGTCTAGGGGCAGTGTGGCACAAGAGTGCTGGTCTTGGAGGCTAGATTCAAATCCTTTTTCTGAACTTTAATGAATGTTTGATTATAGCAAGTTATTTAACCTTCATTGAACATTAGCTTCATAATCTATAAATGAAGATAACAATAGTTTTCCTAACTACATCCTAAGATATGGGGATCAAATGAAGAAATATATGAGTACTTTGTAAACATTAAAGTATCAAGTAAATATCAGCTAGTATTACTGTTTAGAGCAGGGGTCCTCAAACTACAGCCCGCAGGCCAGATGTGGCAGCTGAGGACAGTTATCTCCCTCACCCAGGGCTATGAAGTTTCTGTATTTACAGGCCCACAAAACAAAGTTTTTGTTTTTACTATAGTCCGGCCCTCCAACAGTCTGAGGGACAGTGAACTGGCCCCCTATTTAAAAAGTTTGAGGACCCCTGGACTTTAGAGAATAGAAGAGTTAATGTTGGTACTGATTGTGCTTGTAGAACAAGTCCTTTAACCTTCTAGTAGTTTAATTTTCTCTACATCAAAAATAGAATGATGATGATGTGTCATTAACATATACAATGGTTACTATTAGGATTTGTAGTTATGTAGGTAAGCAAAACATTTCTGATAATTCTTAACATGATTTGTTGTCAAAAGTATTTTTGTTACTATAATTATAATTTTTCTAGTCATTATAAAAATAAAAAAGAAAGAACTAGTGCCTTGTAAATATATTAAAATCACTCACAAAATAGACTGTGGGTAAAATCATTCTTGGAACTGTTGTACTTTCTCTGTATGCTTTAATTAAATATTAGAAATTCCACATACTAACTATGAGGAATAAAATAGAAAACGTAATAATCTTTCAGCTGGACATAATTACACTTAGGATTTAAAATTTTCTAAGTATAGAATAGAAACAAAAATTTTCATACAAGTCTCATTTCACAAGAACCAATTATATTCTGAGAAACTTTGGAACTGAAATTTCTTCAAAGATACACACACACACACACAGATAAATGATTAGAAATTGATAAACAATATATAATTATATTTCTTGAACTGGAGCACCATTTATAAAAATAGTTTTATTAAAGTCACACTTATTATATGTACTCTCTACCTCATCTGTTCAGACTACTTTACTCACTGAGTATTCCCTCAGAATTCTTCATGTAAGTGACCTACTTATTCTAGCTCAATTATGGAAATTTACTAATCATTTTAGACTGAGATAATCCCCCCTTCTCCATCTCCTTAACTCCCTACCAAACCTGAGAGGCTTCAGCAATCCCATCAATGATGAATATATGTCAAGTAAGTGGTAATATATATAAATTGTTTTGTAGCATGTTATATAAAAACATCTACAAAATTTTACTATGTAGTATACAAAAGGAAAAGGGGAGAAATAATCTATTATAACAATGAAAGTATTTTGTGTAAAAATAAACTTCAACCAATAATTATACAAAAAGAAAAGAACAAAATTACAGTGATATATGAACATTGCCATCACTTTTTACCCTCATATTTTATGATATAGGAGTATCAAAGGAGTAAGCAATAAAATCTTTTCTAAGTTTCTGACCTAACAGGTCTTAAAAAGAAAATAAGCCCCAAAGATCTTATAAGTCCTCATAGACACATATAGCTAATTTTTAAAAAAAAGAATCATTCCAATCATATACTGAATTCTTCAGGCACAAATGGCTGACTCAGAAGCCAAAAAATAAGCGAGAGGAAAATTTAGCTCGCTAAAAAAATTCCCAAAATGGAAATGACAAACATGTGATTACCAATTTTGGGACTGATACATGTGTGCTTTTGTCAAAAACAGTAATGAAAAAAAAGAATGAATCTACTTTCTGTTGGAATAATGTGAGCTTAACTACAAGGCTTCATTATGACTATATCATAAAATTTTAAGTCATTTATTCATTCAATCAGCATACCTACTTCGTCCTATATTAGGTGTTGGGGAAAATATGAAATATGAAATTTAGATAGGTCATGGTATTATCCCTCATAGAATTTACAGTCTAGTAACAGGATTAGAAACAAACATTGATATCTCCAATATGCAGTATTTTCTGATAAGGAGATTCATAAAACAAAGTTCTATATAAGGCCTCAGAAGAAAAGTTAATATTGAAGAAGGGGATCTAGAAAAATTTCACAGAAGAAACACCATGTGAGTTGGTCTTTAAAAGAAGTATAAACATTCAAAAGATTAAATATTGGGTAGAATTGCATATGTTCCAGGCTTAGGAAACAATTTACAAATTTTATAGGTAATAACTTCTTCAAAATTCCTTGATTTGTTAAATGTTCCATGAATTTAGAGGCAGTAAGTAAATCAAAATCCTGTTATATATCCAGCTTGAGATAAGCATTTTCCTCAATTTATTTTTTAATTTCTTTTATGCTTGGTGTAAAAGGTCATACTACCTTACTAATTTTTTTGTGAAAGAAAATGGCTTTTCTAATAACAGAAGTCATTCTTTTCCTAATGACATTAAGTTTTTGATCTCTTTGATAAAATGAGCAAAGTATGAAAAAATTAAATTATGCTACATTAGTTTTTCCTTGGTCTAATGTGTATTACACATATATACATGTGTATATATATATGTATATGTATACATATATAGTAGAAAAAAATAACAATTTCTTGATTTTAAGGAGTTTGAAATAGCTGTAAATGATCTCAAAAGATAAAAGAAATTTCTAAAAATCACTATATTTTTTCTTGCATTTTGGTAGACATCTAGAATATCAAACTCTATTTAAATTATACATATGACATATTAACATGCATGTGTAAATAAACATAAAATTGAACCTTGCTTGTTTAGGATAATTTGGGGAAACAGGGAAAGAAACAATAAAATAAATCAATATTTATTTTGATAGTCAATAAAAAATCTGAAATATTAAATTTTTTTAAGGTATATGGAGAACAGTAAAATTTTAATACTACTTTATTCAAAGTTAGGAGAGAAATAAATCTAAAACCTGCCTCTAATATTTAAAAAGTGAATGACCATGGTTGTCTCTTTAATTATAAATTTCATTTTCTTTAAATCTACAATAATTATAATAATATTGATTGAACACATCCATCATAATTAAATAGCACTTTATAAACTTTGTAGGACAGTAAAAATGTGAGCTAAATTGTCATTATTCCCAAATACAGAATTATATCAATTGACAGGATACAATGTGGCCAAGTAGAAATCCGGATAGTTTACCAGAAACAAGGAAGGGCATAAACATAACATGCCATGAGAACTTGGAATATGGGGAGACTGATCAGGAAAGCTAAAGAAAATAGGTGGCAGGTTAGGGAGGGAAGTTAGGTTAGTTATAACAAAAAGGATATCAAATAATGGTTAGAATCAGTATCTGGGCTAAATGGCATGGTCATAGAAAAAGGGCAAAACTATTTAGCCCTCATTTTGCTGCTATATTCTCTATCAAGGAGAATGTTCTCAAGATTCAAAAGAATAGAATAAATATAGAATTGGTATAAACAATAAATAAGAAATGGAATAATAGTACAACTAAGTTACCTTGATAAATTTACAAGAATAATGCAAGTGATACACCAGGTTGTTGATTGAGATAGTGGTGCTAATAATCTTCTTAAAGAAGAAGACTGATGAAATGAAGAAGGGTCTGGTTATAGATAGAATGGAATGGAAAAAGAACCTGACAACAAAAGATATGAACTTGGAGTGATTCAATCCAAAAGTGAGTTAAGAGTGAAATGCTATTTCAGTATATGAAGTCTTGCAAATGATATAATATTTACTGTTCCATGTTCAGAGTTTTAAAATGTATATTTATGAGTCTTTTGATTTTATTACTATTTAGTCATGGAACTATTCAATTCCAGTTGTATCTGAACTGCTATGACTTCTTTTGGGGGTTTTCTTGTCAAAGAGACTGGAGTGGTTTGCCAATTTCTTCTCCACTTACAAATAAACTCAGGCAAAGGTTAAATGGATTGCTCAGAATCACAGAGCTAGTAAGCATTTGAGGTCAGATTTGAATTCAGGAAGATTCCAGGTCCAGCACTCTACTGTGCCACTAGTCCCTTTGAGGTTTTTGAATAGAAGAAATAAATAACTGTCCTATACTTGGCATATTGAGGGCCCTTCTATCTACTTCATTTTTAAGATACCTAGATATAAACAAAACCTAAGCTTTATGTGATTCTTCCAGGAGTTGCAGAATGTGAGGTAGTAGATGAACTGGGAAAGGGGCTAAAGAGCCAAAAAGCACAAGAGTAGCTGTACAAGAATACAAGAAAAAGTCTGACTCTTCTCTTCAGGTGCCAGACTACCTTAAAACTGAACTCAGCCTGGAAGAATAGGCTGAATGTATGTGCTCCTTTAGAGAGAGAAAAAAAGAGAGCGAGTGCTATAAGCCCCTTGTACAAAAAAACCATCGTGTTATTATACTAACATAGATTTTTAGCTATGTATTTGACAATGCCTCATGCTATTATTAGAGTAGTAATGTAAAGATATGGCCTAATCAAATGTACGGTTTTGTAGATGAAGAATTAGTTGTATGGCTGGACTCAAACAATATTCAAAAATGGTTAAATGGTAACTTGGAAGGAAACCTCCAGTAGAACACCCCAGGTATCCATGTCTGCCCTTCTGCTGCTTCACATTTCCATTAGTAACTTGAATAAAGGCATAAATGGTATATTTATTCAATTTATAGATTACACAAAGAAGGACAGTTTCTGGATTCAAAACATCTTGACAGATGGAATACTGGGTTTGAATTCTTAAAAAAAAAATCAACTATACATGTTTAGGATGGGATGTTGTGGCTGGATAGCAGGTCATCTGAAAAAGACCTTTTATTTTATTTTATTTTTTTAACACACATTATTTTAACACATATTGCTTTATGAATCATGTTGGGAGAGAAAAGTCAGAGCAAAAGGGAAACAAGGGAAATGGGAGGGATTAAAAAAAAACAGAAAAATGCAGTGAACATAGGATATATTGCTTTACATTCAGTCTCCTTAGTTCTTTTTCGGGATGCAGATGGCATTTTCTGTCCAAAGTCTATTGGGATTGCTAGTGGAATCATTGAATCCCTGAGAAGAACCAAGTCTTTCATAATTAATCATCACACATTCTTGCAGTCATTGAGTGTGTACAATGTATACCTGGTTCTGCTTGTTTCACTCAGCATCAGTTCATGTAAATATTTCTAGGACTTTCTAAAATCAGCTTGTTCATTATTTTTTATAAAATAATTATATTCTATTAGCTTCATGTACCACAACTTTAGTTATTCCTCAAATGATGGGCATCCACTCATTTTCCAATTCTTTGCTACCACAAAAAAGCTGCTACAAACATTTTTACACACTTTCTTTATGATTTCCTTGGATTACAGATCCAATAATAGCATTGTTGGGGTAAACAGTATGCATAGTTTTATAGTCCTTGGGGCATAAATTCCAGATTGCTCTCTGGAATGGTTGGATCATTTCACAAGTCTGCCAACAATGCATTAGTATATCAGTTTTTTATCTTTTCTTGTCATTTTAGCCAATCTCAGAGGTGTGAGGTGGTACTTGTTTTAATTTGCATTTCTCTAATCAATAGTGATTTAGAACATTTTTTTCATATAACTATAAATGACTTTAATTTAAAAGACTGAAAACTGTGTTCATATCCTTTGATCATTTATCAATTGGAAAATAACTTGTATTCTTATAAATCTGGCACAGTTCTTTATATATTTTAGAAATGAGGCCTTTATCAGAAATATTGGCTGTAAAGATTCTTTCCCAGTTTTGTTTTTCTCTTTTAATCTTGTTTCTGTGGGTTTTGTTTGTGCAAAAAATTTTTAATTTAATCTGATCAAAGTTGCACATTTTGCCTTTCATAGTGTTTGCTAGTCTTCTTTAGTCATAAATTTCTCCATTCTCCAAAGATCTGCTAGGTAAATTATCCCTTGCTCCCCTAATTTGTTTATGGTATCATTCTTTGTGCCCAAATCACGCATTCATTTTTCCTTATTTTAGTATGGTGTATAAGATTTACATCTATGCCAAGTTTTTGGCATTATTTTCCAATTTTCCCAGCATTTTTGGTCAAATAATGAGGTTTCCCCCCCCCAGAAGTTAGAGTTAAGGAATTTATCAAATATTAGATTGTTATAAACCCTGATTATTGTGACATGTGTATCTAATTTATTCCACTGATCCACCACTGTATTTCTTAGCCAGTATCAAATGATTTTGATGAGTGTTGCTTTATAATATAGTTTTAGGTTGGTACTGCTAAGCCACCATTCCTTTGTATTTTTTTTTTCCTTAATTCCCTTGATATTCTTGACCTTCTGTTCTTCCAGATGAATGTTATTATTTTTTCTATTTATATAAAATAATATTTTGGCAGTTTAATTGGTACGGCACTGAAGAAGTAGATCAATTTAGGCAGAATTGTCATTTTTTTATTATATTAACTCAACCTAACCACGAACAATTGATATTTTTTCTAATTGTTCAGATCTGACTTTATTTGTATGAGAAGTGTTTTCTAATTGTATTCATATACTTCTTGAGTTTGAATTGGCAGATAGACCCCCAAGTATTTTATTTTGTCTACAGTAATTTTAAATGGAATTTCTCTATCTATTGCTGGTGGACTTTGTCAGTAATATATAGAAATGTTAATGATTTGTGTGGGCTTATTTGATATCTTGCAACTTTGCTAAGGCTATGAATTGTTTCCAGTAGGTTTTTGGATGATTTTCTAGGATTCTCTAAGTATATCATCATATCATCTACAAAGAATGATAGCTTTATTTCCTCATTGCCTATTCTAATTCCTTTAATTTCTTTTTCTTTTCTTAATGCTAAAGCCAACATTTCTAGTACAATGCTGAATGGTGGTGATAATGAGTATCTTTATTTCACCCCTGATCTTACTGGGAATGTGTCCAGCTTCTCTCCATTACAAATAATACCTGCTGTAGGTTTAGATAGATACTGCTTATTATTGTACGGAAAGCTCCCTTTATTCCTATGCTCTCTGGCGTTTTTAATAGAAATGGGTGCTATATTTTGTCAAAAGCTTTTTCTGGAAATATTGAGATTATCATATGATTTCAGTTGGTTTTCTTATCAATACAGCTTTCCTGATATTGAATCAGCCCTGTATTCTTGATATAAATCCCATTTGGTCATAGTGCATTATTCTGCTGCCAAGTTGCTATAATCTCTTTGTTATTTAATTTAAAAATTTTTGCATTGATATTCATTAGGGAGATTGGTCTGCAATTTTCTTTCTCTATTTTGGCTTTTCCTGGTTTAGGTATCAGTGTTATATTTTTGTCATGGAAGGAATTTGGGAGGACTCCTTCTCTACCTATTTTTCCAAATAGTTTACATAGTATTGGAATTAATTCTTTTTTAAATGTTTGGTAGAATTCACTTGTGAATCCAACTTACCATGGGGATTTTTTCTTAGAGAGTTCATTAATGACTTGTTCAATTTCTTTTTCTAAAATGGGGCTATTTCAATACTTTATTTTCTCTTCTGTTAACCTGGGAAATTTATATCATCTATTTTGGTTAGATTGTGAGACTTGCTAGTTGGGCAAAATAGCTCCTAATTATTGCTTTAGTTTTCTTTGTAGTTGGTGCTAAGTTCATCCTTTTCATTTTTCATGCTAATAATTTGTTTTTTTCTTTCCTTTTTCTGGTCAAATTAACCATCTATTTTGATGTTTTTTTTTCCCCATAAAATCAACTCTTAGTTTTATTTTTTATTTTTATTTTTCTGAGTTTCTATTTTATTAATCTCTCCTTTGAGTTTCATAATTTCTAATTAGATATTTAATTGAGGATTTTTAATTTGTTCTTTTCCTAGCTTTTTCAGTTGCCTGCCTAATTCACTGACCTCCTATTTCTCTATTTTACTCATGTAGCTATTTAGAGATATAAAATTTCCCCTAAGAACTGCTTTGGCTGCATCCCATAGGTTTTGGTATATTGTCTCATTATTGTCATTCTCCTGGATGAAATTATGGATTATTTCTGTAATTTGTTGTTTGACCCACTCATTCGTTAGAATTAGACTAAAAGCCAATTTGAAATTAAATAATTTATCTTTCCCTGGACCTTTAGTGACTATAATTTTTATTGTACTCTGGTCTAAAAAGGAAACATTTACTATTTCTGCCTTTTGCATTTGATTGTGAGGTTTTTATTCCTAATACATAGTCAATTCCTGTGTAGGTGGCATGTATAGCTGATAAAAGGGTATGTATTCCTTTCTCTCTCTATTTAATTTTCTCCAATGGTCTATCACATCTAGGTTTTACAAGATCCTATTAATCTCCCTAGTTTCTTTCTTGCTTATTTTGCAGTTAGATTGGTCTGATTCTGAGAAGGGAAGGTTGAGCAGTCTATTTCTTCTGTTACTGGCTTAAAACCTTCTCTAGGAATGTGCCTGCTTTATCATTTAGTACATATACATTTAAATAATAAAATACTTCATTATTTATGGTACTTTTTAATCAAGATGTACTTTATCTCTTTTAATAAAATCTATTTTTACTTTTTTTAAATCTGAGATCAGAATCGCTACTTCTGCTTTTTTTTTTTTTTTTTTTTTTTTACTTCAGCTGAAGCATAATAAATTCGGTGCTATTCACTTCCATTTTATGGGAGAGTTCATTCCATTCACATTCAGTTATGATTATCAGCTCTATATTTCCCTCCATCCTATTTTCTCCTCCATATATGCTTTTGCTCTCTCTTTCCACCCTGTCTTCTGTTTTTTTTTTTTTTACCCACCCCACCCACTACGTTATCTTCTCTCAACCCTTCACCCTTTCTCTTACTTATTCCTCTAGTATTTCTGTCCTCCCTTCTATCCTGTCCCTCTCTTTTCTTTTCCTCTTTCTCCTACTACTTCTTTAGAGGGTTATATAAATTTCTATATCCAAGTGAAGGATTAAATTATTCCCTTTTAGAGCCAAAACTGATGAGATCAAGCTTCAGGTAATGCTTATCCCCCTCCCTTTTTTCCCTCAATGTAATAGGAAGATCTGGGTGTTTTGCTGTGCCTGGCACATAATAGCAGCTTAATAAATGTGTCCTGATTGAGAACTGCCTAAGAGTTGGATGTGACAGGCAACAAAGATAATGTCACCTCAGGCTGCATTAAAACCAGAGAAGTAATAATCAAGCTGTTCTCTGATCTGGAGAACTTCCAGAATGGTTCATTTTATATAAAGATTGACTGAAGAACCAAAGGATATAAGACAGGAAAAGATTTAGTAGGAAAGTTACAGCTATCTTCAGGTACTTTAGAAGGCTGTCACACAGAATAAATACTACAATTGTTCTCCAGGGCTCCCAAGAGCAAAACTGGAAGCAAAAACAGAAATGGCAAATTAGCTGATTTAGGATTGAGAGAAGAAAAAAAAAAAACTGACAAATTTTAGAACTATCTAAAATGAAGAATAAGCTAGCTCAGGAGTTCATAGATTCTCCTCTCATTAAAGACCTTTAAGCAAAGCTAGATGAATATTTATTGGGTAGACTGTAGATGTTCCTGAAATTCATGTTCCTTTTGAATGCTTAAATGCTATGATCTACTTACTAAAGAGAAAACAGACATTCAGAATTAGCTAATTATTCACATGCAAATAAAATCAGTATTTTCAAGGGCTTGAAAACCATCTTTCCCCTCAAAATACTATTCCTGCCTAAATTCCAGAGAGAATAAAAGAAAAAAGAAAAGGACTGACCCATAGATATTAACATTTTACAACAGTTTTTGTTGTTGTTATTGAAAAGAAATAGAAACTGAAATGTCCTATTGAGGAATGGCTAAACAAATTTGACATGTGACCGTAATACAATATTGCAATATAAAAAATGATCAAAAGACTGATGCAAGTAAAAAAAAAGAACCAAGAACGCTTTTTTTCTTTCCTCCCTTTCTCTTCCCATCACTCTCTCCCTCCCTTCTTTCCTTTCAGTAAATAGTATTTTATTTTTTCCAATTACATTAAGTTTTGAATTTTTTATCCCTCTCCCCCCCAATGACAAGCAATGTGATATTGATTATACATGTGTAAACACATCAATATACTTCCACATGTCATGTTATGAAAGAAGAAAATGAACAACAGAGAAAAGTCACATGCACACACACAAAAGTGAAATAGTATGCTTCAATCTGAATTCGGAATACTTAGTTCTTTCTCTTGTTGTGGGTAGCATTTTCTAACATGAGTCTTTTGGCATTGTCTTGGATCAATGTATTGCTGAAAAGAGCTAAGTTAATCATGACTGATCATCTCACAGTGGTGCTATTACTGTGTACATTGAGAAGATGCTTTTAACAATAACAACAACATTATAAAGAAAAATGATTTTGAAAGGATTAAGAACCTTGAGAAATGCAATGACCAACCTTGATTCCAGAGGACAAATGATGAAGCATCCTGACAGGTGATGAATTCAAGATTCAGAATTAAGCATATGTTTTCAAACATCCAGTGTAGGAACTAGTTCAAGTTGCTATGAATGTGTGTTGCAAGTTTTCATTTGGGAGATGAAGTAGAAGTGAGAAGGACAGCAGAGGGAAAGAAAGTAGACCAAAAGGAAGATGAGGGTAATTGAGGCAATTCTTTTAAAAGCGAAAATAGAAAGGACAGAAAGAATCCTAGACAACCATGACAGCTTTGAACATTACACTTTAAATTTGTATATTTTAAGGGGAAAACAATCTTACATAAACACAGATCCACAGTTTTATAAATTTCTTTTTTTCTTTTATACCATGTATATAACAATATAATCTTACATGGTGTTTATGCTTATAATTGTTTTTATGTCTAATATGCTTAACTAAAGTTAAGTTTTATGGAATACTCTTAAGAACTTTTAGTGAATAATAGATAATGGCAGAGCCTCAAAAATACAAAGGTAGAAATATTTTTGAATTTGCATACATAGCACTAATCTGACATTTCAATAGAATTTTTTGCTCTAGTAACTATTAAATTCAAAACAATAAAAGAAAAATATTTCTTTTATACACAGAGATTTAAAGATAAGCTTACTTGACTAAAAACAGTACTATGGACAAAATTAGACTGATGCCCTCTCCTAGGGTCTATAACTTATTAGAATTTTTTTGACAAGTTGCTATTTATTTGGTATCTACACAACAGGGGAGAAGGAATTTCAGGTGTGTTTCAGAGTTAAATGTACGATGATATCAAATATTTGAATGAAAACCAAAAAGAAAAAAACAGTTACATATCTGGACACTTGAGTCATGTGAAAAAACATTTTTATATTTGAATATATGTTAATAATTGACATTCAACTTTTTCAGGGGGGATTTTCAACCTCTCACAGACATAGCCATTTTCTCTATCAATCAAAGAATGGTGCTATTCTCATTTCACTGGAGACAATCACTGACTTCAAAGAAGACTGCTGAAGAAAAAAAGATGTATGTGAAGCATGTATATCTTCAAAAAATTATAGTATAACAATTAGTACAGGAAGTACAGTGAAATAAATTTCAGCTTATTATTATTATTATTATTATTATTATTATTATTATTTAAGACAGACTATCATTCATGACAGTAGCTAGAAGAGATCTGTATGGTTTTCATTATAATTATGTTTCAGAGGACAACAATTTGTCAGAAATCAAGGAGATCTAAAAGTATCATTAACATGATAGAACATCTTTACCTGTGATGTGTTTAAATTAAGCATCTGAAACAATTTGGTCAAAGTAAAGATGGGATTATGAGGGGAAGGAAATAGGAAAAAAAAGCAGAAATAGAACTGATTTTATATGAACCATCATGTCTTTGCTTTTTTTTTTGTCTTTTGTATAACAGCTTGTATTTCTAAGTACCACTCATTATAAAAGCAAGTTTTAATTTTACCTGTGCTTCTGAGTCCTATAGTCAGTGAACTTTTAGTAATAAAATTTTATTTTAACTATAAGATTTAATATTATTTTAAAATAGACAACATGAGTAAACATAAGGTCTCAATATAACAACATCAATATCCCTGCTGACCAGCCAAAATAAAATTGAATTTTGCACCAGTAAATCAGAGAAGTAGATATACTACATAAGAGAGTAACCAACGATCAGTCATAACTAGCTTTGAAAAAGATCTAAATGAATTAAATGGGGGGAATGTTTACACTGGGTCCAGAGAAACTGAGAAAAAAGAATATTTTCAATAGCAGTCAAAAAGTAAAGAAGTTTAGATTTAAAGAAATCAAAATTAAAAGAAAGAAAACAAGGTTAGAAGTTTCCCTTAAATGTTAAATTAGATACCATAAAGACTTTGCAGATGTGAATCTTATATAACATTCAGTTAGAAGTAGATTACAATAACAAGTGCATGCTGATATGTTAAAGGAAAAATAATTATAATATCAAACAATATGAGCTAAAACAGCATCTATTTTGGACTTTTAGCACCACCTGTTTGGATTTACTATTATCTTCATCTCCTTTAAGAATTGTGTATATTTATTTTTAATTTTGTTGGCTATTAAAAAAAGATG
>NC_045430.1:160045424-160110424 GCF_902635505.1 Sarcophilus harrisii | reverse complement strand
TTACCTCTTATGTGAGGCGCAATATGCATTTATGGAAGTGAATGGATAAAAGGATTGATAAAAGTAGTAAAAGAATAAGCCCTAATTTAAGGAAGTACAGGCACAATTAAATAACTTTTAACAAACCTTAAACTCTTCTTATATTATTTCTAAAATAACTTAGGTTTATTATAAAATGTAATTAATTTTCAATTTATAAAGCAATTCTGTGGTGTCATGAAGAAAGCACTAGAGTTCCGAAAGATTTATTAGTGGAAATAGTCTCAGTTCTGTCAATAAATGGCTGTGTGAGCTTGGGTAAGTCATATGGAAATCTCCATATATCTGTCAGTTTCCACATCTATACAAATGAGGGAATTAGAGTAGATCGCCAAATATCTCATAAAATTCTATCAGTCTTTAACATGAGAACACTTTTTATTAAAGGAAATTTTTAGTTATATTGTAAAAATTATGTATGTAGGACATACTTTACTTTCTAAAGTTCAAGTAACATTCTTAAACTATTAAAAGATTAGGTAAACAAATTTGAACAAGTACTAGTTAATAATGATAATACCTAAGGCAGCGTGGGAAAACTATTAGGCTGAATGTTAGAAGAACTGAACTCTGTAGAGCTAACAAACTATATGGCTAATTATGTTACTGAACACTAATATTGCATGTTAATAAAATTCTATAACAATAACAATGTACAATGAAAATACTAATAGAAACCAGATTCAAAGCATACATTCTATACTTGCTGGTATTATTTTCTATTATGCTACTTTCCAGAAATTACTAAGCAAATGTAAATTTTAAAAGCTATCTTTGCTTATGTTTCTAAAATCGTAAAGAGTTATATTTTGAGGGAAAGAACTATGGGAAATGAGTGTGAACCAAAATGTAGCATTTCCACTCTCTCTGTTTTTATCCACTTGCATTTTTGATTTCTTTCTCAGGTTATTTTTACCTTATTTCTAAGTCCGATTTTTCTTGTGCAGCAAAATAACTGTATAGATATGTATACATATGCTGTATTTAACATATACTTTAACATATTTAACATGTATTGGTCTACCTGTCATCTAGGGGAGGGGGTAGGGAGAAAGAGGGGAAAAGCTTGAACAGAAGGTTTTGCAAGGGTCAATGGTGAAAAATTACCCATGCATATATCTTGTAAACAAAAAGCTATAATAAAAAATAGAAATTAAAAAAGAGTTATATTTTGAAAACAAAAGTGATTTCTCTAACATTAGAGTAAAAGGAAAATACAAAATTCTAAAACAGCTAATCACTGGGCAAGCAAAATAATATAGTTATGATAAAAAATTCTAATAGACCCAAACTTTTGGTGAGATAGATATTTTACTTTGTTATTTTGAATCACTGAAATGTGATATGTGCTCATTCATAAATATTAATAGGCTAAAATGAATGACATTTAGTGAAGTTAATTTTTTTTAAAAAATTACTATAAACCACCTATGTGAAAAGTACTATTCCTATGCCAAGCAATGATAGGCTACATTTTGTGATCCTCTATGAAGCCTTCTTGCTGATGCCTCACAATCCTTTTTACTTTTATGATTTCTTTCTCCACAGAGTTGTTATATCTTTTCTCCCTTATTTCAAGCATGCAGTCACTACTCTTCCCACCTTGGTTTACAGATGATTAATTCAGCTTCTTCCATCACCAAATTTGGAGGCCACCAGACTGGCACTACCTCAAATCCCACTCTCCAGCATTATGAATTTTCCCCCCTCTGTCTTCTGCCTCAGAGGAACTAATATTTCTATACTTTCCTAAAATTAATACATGTTCTTTTGACCTTGATCTCATCCTCTCCAACAGCTTATAGAAACTAATTCAAACATCCCTTGACTTAGAGGTAGAAGGGACCTAAAATGTAATCTAGTCCAAACCCCTTAGGTTGACCTTTCTAACTTTTTCAGTTACATTTCATCCTCTCTTTAATGCCTTTCAGTATCAGATTTCTTTTCAAATTAGGCTACACCTTCATTTCCTCACAAGTCATTTGTTCTGCCCTCACAAGTCACATACATTTGTGATCAATCCCATTTTTCCCAAATCTCTACTAAAATTTCCTTCTATTAACTGAAGTTATCTGTATTTTTAACTTAGCCCTTTATTAAACTGTGAGCTCCATAAAAATAAGGGATATATCTTTTTAAAAATTATATTTCCATTATCCAGTTTGCTCTGTACATCATAAGTACTTGAAACCTCACTAGTGTTTTGTTAATCATGAAATGACAGCATCAAAGGAATGGACCTCAGACATTATTAATCTAAATTTAAATGTGTTTTTTTTCTATCCTTCATTTCATTTCATAATAAATAATATTAAAAAATAAAAAAAACATACTTAGTGTGATACCTTCTCTTGGTGTATAAGGTAGCTGAAGATTTTCAAAGACCAGGCAAACAAAAACTTCAGCAGATCCTATAAGATTGGGAAGTCTTGGAATATGACCCAGTGACAGGTGGTATGTCTTGAGGATCAGCTCAGCCAATTTTATACAGATCCATCAAAAGACTGGCTTAGCAATTTAAAAAATGTCAACTAGGGAAACACTAAAAGAGGTGTGATTTATGATGGAAGGAAAGCAGGGAGAGGGAAGACCTATATGAACAAAGTCACAGGTCTTATCAGGTCAAAGTCATTGGTGGGCCAATGTATAAAACAAGCATTAAAACAGTAATACCAAGAAAAAAATTTTTAAATTCTATGAAATTATTTCAACATTTTTGGTTTTTATTACTCTTCACATGATTTGATTGAACATAAAATAATAAATGACAGTGAAGTTAATTCATCAGAACTTACTAATAATACTATTCATTTTTCTAAAATGACCAAAAATAACTTTATAAGATTCTATATCTGAAGCTAAAAAGGACTTATAAGCCATTCAATATAACCTCCTTATTTCACAGAAGTGATTTATACACATAGCTACTAATTATCAGAATTCAAACTCAGGTTTTCCCAATTCCAAGTCCAGATCTATGACATGCTGCTTCTACATAAGAAGAATTTAATACATTAATAACCCCTGCTTTTTAGTTTTGTTTAATTTTGCAATAATTCTGTAAAATGCCATTTTAGGTAAATTGCAAATTCTCGTTGATACACACATACACACACATACACACAATAAAAATAACAATCATATAATTTTTACTTTAAAGAAAACACTTGTAATTTACAAAATGAAACTATAAGTAGAAAATAAGAACACATATGTTGTAGTCATTTTAGTATTTTGTCTACAGCTTCATACACCAAAGAATACTGGGATGCTCCATAGGGGCTTCAGGGTGTCCAGCTTGCCACTGCCTTGAAGCTCCTGACCTTGAGGCACCTAATGCACTCCACTCTACCCACATCATTTTATTTTTTGATCAAGAATTTATAACAGCTTAGGGGGTTGCTATATTTTGCAGTTTGGTTTAGAGCGTAAGAACTAGAGAAAGAATAAAATTTTTAATGCACTCATCAGGTAAGGCCAAATTATCGTGGCTCATTTGGCATTTAAATGCTACTTCAATAGTATATGCAAGAGACTGTGGAGAATGTCACTGATTTTTTAAAAATATGCAACTTAAAATTATTACAGCATATAGAATTTATTGTCTATTTCACGAAGGAAGGTAGCAATTAAAATTGTAAAAAAAAAAAGAGTATTTTTGTTTTGACAGAGTTTGAGTAAAAAATGTGGCATACTTTATTTTAGATTTTTTTTTTACATTTTCAACATAAACATATGAAATATATCTATTATGATTTTGCTAATTTGAAATTTCTCATAACTAGATGAAAAATATCAGAAATTTCATAGGAATAAATTTTATTTTCAATGAAGTTACATTAACTTTTGACATTAATCCAGAAACTAGTAGCATGCTTAATTATGAATCCTTAATGAAAATAAAAATATATTTTACTCTATTTTAAAACAATATATATTGCTGTTGATATCTATTCCAGTGAAATAAAAAAAAACTTTTTTTTTATTATTTTAATTTTTTTATGTCTATAACAGAGTTTGCATGAAAATACTTATTTTTTAAGACATAAAAAACCCCAAAATAATATTACCAGCTGAATTCTAAAATTGTGGTCATAATGAACTGCAACTTGGGAATAATTTCATGGTGATTTCTTTTGAAATTATGTTATAAAGATCATACATATATAATCCTATGATTATTCATGGTATGTGGTTTATTTCAATTTAGAAAAAAAATTTTACTTGAATATATTGACAGGTTAAAAAAAAAGCCAAACCATTTAAAAACATATCAACACAGGCAAAAGATATTCCTTGATTTTCCTCTGTAAGTAAGATTACCATTGTCTAACTTTACACTGGTCAATTTAACTAACAGATTAAAAAATTAAGGTGTGTGTGTGAGGAGTTAATACTCCATCTATTTCCCCTTGATAACCACAGTTTCTCCTCCTCTTTCTTTTTTTCACTAGTTTCTCATTTTGGTATTTCCTAAGTGTCGGTTCTTAATCCTCTTATATCTCTACACAAACTCCTTTCTGAAATCTCATTCATTTCCAAGTTTTCAATTACCATCTCTCAAAAGAATGACTACTAACTCACTGTATCTACCCCTGATCTCTTCCCATTCCCAGGCCCACATTTCCAATTATCATCACTAGATATCCTAAAGGCAAAACCAGAATATAGTATATTTTCCCCAAAATTAGGATTTCTTTTACTATTAATAATGCCACCATTTATGTAATTTCTATGGTCAAACCCTGGATTTATCCATGGATTCTGACCTCATCAATTCAAATGAAACCAATCTCTTAATTACTGCAGCTTTTCCATCCTGTTGATTACTGTCTCTTTCTAAGTACTCTACTTTTTAGAGTTTGTTTTATGTTATTGTTGTTTTTCTTTAATAGTGCTTTGTTCCTCGTTCTTCTCCTATTTGGTTATCTACTTTTTTCAGCTTTTTTGCTAGTTCTTCATCCAAATCATAAGTAATAATTATAAGTATTCCACAAAACTGTCTTGGGCCCCCATAGCTTCTTCTTCTTCTTCTATACTGTTTCACCTAAATCATCACTTCCCATGAGTTCAGTTATCATCTCTAAAAGTTGATTCCAATCCTTGATTGTGTCTCTCTGTCTGTTTCTTTACATCTCTCTCCCAAGTTATAGTCAAACATAACTCTCTCTGCCTTTTAGATGTCTTGAACTGATGTATCCCCTAGGCAACTCAAGCTCAGTAAATGCAAAAAGGTACTCAGGTCCACAACTTTCATTATCATTCTTGAATCCTTACTCTCATTCATTCTACAATCCAAAAGAGTGTCAAATCTTTGCATTTTTGGCTTCACAAAATCTCTTGTATATGTCCCCTTTTCTCTCCTCATACATCTAGTACCCTAGTACAGGACCTCATCTCCTGGAACCTACCCACTCTAATTCATCTTCTGCTCAATTGTCACAATGATTTTCCTAAAGGAAAGTGTTCCAGGCTTTTCCTTCTCACTTCCACCTCATAGCTTCTTTAGATTCCTTCAAGACTCAGCTCAAACCTCACCTTCTGGAGATCTTTCCCAGTTCCTTCATTTATTCCTCTGCCTCTGAAAAGATCTTCCACCTCCTTTCTAGACATAGTGGATATCATTTCCCTCAAACTGGGAACTTCTTGAGGGCAATGACTGTATTTCTGACTCTGTATATGAAGCACTTAGCATAGTGCCTTTCATAAAAGTTAGGGCTTAATAAATACTCCCTGATTGAATCCTTCCTATCCTTCACCTTTCATAAGCAATTAGAAACTCTATTGAGCTTCAGGTACAACAGGCTGCTCTCATTTTCTTGGTCAGGTTTTGTTATTTCTCACCTTCCGACCTCTTCTTACACTGTATCCTCTGCCAGGAATGTCCCAGAATATGCTCAGAAGTAAGTAAACAAATACCATTTCTATGAGGGCTTTGAAGATAGTTTCTTCTTTATTAGCAAAACTTTTCCCTTGGGATCTTCAAAAGCAATTTATTTTAAACTTTTCTGATGCATTTTTTAATGCAATCTATTTTAATTATCTGTGTTTATGTGTTACCTGTCTTATGTTATCACAAGCTCAATGAGTCAGTCATTGTATTTTACCTAAATTTTATTTCTTTGCAAATGCCTATCATAGTTTTCTAGACAGTAGATTCAATACCATAAATTTTTTTGAATGGATGCATGAACCACCCAGTCCATACTTACTTCCTCAAGATTTTGGAGAATCACAAGAGGGGGAAGAAGGACAGTAAAGAAAGAAACAGTAAAGAAAGCAAAAGGGTAATACAATTTTTTTTTTCCATATTCACCTTTAACTACTCCCATCTAACCAGTTAGTTACTCAGGTTCATAACTTTCACATCATTCTTGAATCCTTATCGTCATTCATTCCACAATCCAAAAGAGGATCAAATCTTTTCATTTTTGGCTTCACAAAATCTTTTGTATATGTCTCCTTCTCTCTCCTCACAAAGCCAGCACCTACCTTAGTACAGGACCTCTTCTCCTAGCGCCTGGCCCGCCCACTTTAATTCATTTTGCTCAACTGACACAATGATTTTTCTACTGTTCAATAAATCAAGCAACAGGAATTTATTAAGTACTTACTAATTACTAGGCACTGTGCTAAACAATAGAGATATGAAGAAAGACAAAAGAGAACCCCAGCTTTCCAAAAGCTTACAGTCTAATACAGAAAAATGTAAAAATAATGCATAGTCTATATCCATGAAAAATCAGAGATAATCAACAGAGGGAAATGACTAACATTAAGGGGAATCAGGAAAGTGGTCATACTCCACTATCTGTTATCCTTTGGTTTTCATTGATTTCTATACTGCTGAATTTTAACTTCAAACTTTCAAAATTATATCTGAAATACACCATATAAGGAATAATTTTTATGATCATCCACTAATTTCTTTGTTAATCACATATGACTATTCAAAAGAACAGTATATTTTATTCCTATTTCCTCACTCTATTGTGAGAGCCTAAAGGACTGATTCCAAAGGAAACACTTTAGTGCTTACCAAACAGTAAAGAGGAAAAACACTATGAGAAATGTAGATGCTTCCTCTCCCTCCACCATTATAATGCTCTTTTATGAGGTGTTGGAAATCTCATGTATATTGTACTACTGTTTCTCTTAAGTGTCTAATTTTAGAACATGTTAACAGCAAACATACCGAGTAGAGTACTGATTACTTGACAACAAAAACTGAAGCTAGAACGTCATTTTTATGAAATTCAATGCATTTATGGTATATTCAGTGTTCTGCCAACAACACCCTAACTTAATGCCTCCTCTCAGCATGAAAGTAACCCCTAAGTTCTCAAAATCTATGCTAGTAGAATAAGTCCTGGCATAGTCTCACAAACTGGGAAAAACTTCAAGCTCTATTTCTCCAGAAGGCATATATGTCATCTGAGGACCAGTCTGATGAAGTGTGGAAAGGCCCATCACCAGATTGCCTACAGAATGAGGAAACTTTTGTTTAGAGAAAATTCTGAAGTTTCTCCACAAAGGAATCTATGTCACTGCCTTGTACTCACAAAGATGTGCTCAGCCTGATGAGATCACAGATCACTGAAGTAATTAAGTACTGAAGTAAGTGTTCCAAATTTTAAGTGATTCCTTTAAAAACTCTATTTGTTAAAAATATACAGAAAAAGAAAGTTTCTTAGTGTAGTACTTAAAACTCATTTAATCCAGAACATATATTTTCAAGATAGAGCTGGCCCCAAGATAAGCTTAGAGCAAATTTTCTAATCATGAAGCTATTTTCTTTTTCATATGATTTTTATATGAAATTAATCTAATATGCTAATAAATCAAATATATGGGATAGAAAAAGCTCTCTAAACTCAACTAATACTTTGCCTAAATTGCATAATATCCAGTTTTGTCATTAGATTGGCCTTTCCATTTTGTGAATTTTATTCCTGTTATTATCAAATTACAAATATAATTTACCTTGAAGAAGAGGTAATAACATAATAACAATAACAACATTCTAAGCGTTATGGTTTAATAAAGATATTGGCAAGTTGAAGAGTGTCTGGAGGAAGATTACTAGAATAATTAATGTTCTTGGCTTTATGTCAGATTTGAAAAAGGTTTTGTAAAAATTTCTTGGGGGATGTGAGTAGAAAAAGTTTAAGAAGCCCCAGTATAACCTACTTGATAAAATCCAGATTGGCTTTATAAATAACATATTAAGCATCTAATATTTACAAGAAGGGCAACTAGGTGTCATAGTGAATAGAACTGCCTGATCTGGACATATCTTCTTGAGTTCAAATCTAGACTCAGACACTTAATAGCTGTGTGACCCTAGGAAAGTCACTTAACTGTCTTAATTTTCTCACCTGTAAAATGAGCTGAAAGATGAAATGGCAAACCATTCCAGAAAACTTCAAATGGATTTAACAAAAAATTGGACACCACTAAAATGATTCAACAACAACTGAATGCATGAAGCACAAGAATAATACCAATGATGTAGGGATACCAAGAAAAAAAGAAAAAAACAAAACACAACAAAACACAAAATCAAGCCTCTGTCTGCAAAGAATTGACATTCTACTAAGGAATGGAACATCTATACAGATAAATAAATATAGGATCATTTGAGGAGAAAGCTGTAATAAGTAGGAGTATTGGCAGGAGGGCAGGGTAGTATTGAGTCACAGGTATTAGTTACAGAATTAACCATATAAAAAAGAAGGGATGCTTTTCTTCTTAAAAGAATCAGAAGTGAAAGGATGAGCTTTTGAGGTATTGGGGTAAGGAAGTATGAGTTTGTTCACAAATGGCCTTGAACTTAGAATAAGAGTTTTGAAGACTTCTGTTGAGGGTGGAGGTTTGGAGGAATAAGAGATTAGAGAGGAAGAAAAAAGGTTGGGAACATCATTGTAAGAAAAGATATAGGGAACAATAACAATGGGATTAAAGTATTGTCTAGAAGAGTGAGGGTTGAACTGTGGATATGCAGCCGGGACTTAAAGTGAATTTCTTCAATATGAATTTCTTCTTCACTCTGGTCAAGATTAGGTGATAATTGGGGAATTCCAAGCAGTTAAAAGGGGTAAGATGAAAATCTTATAAATTATAGACATGACTGACCAGGATCAAGAGATTGAAGATATACTTGACCACTTTTGATACTTTCATCTAAATTAAAATTGTAAATATGTTAAGTATTTTTGTAAATAGTCAAATTAAAATTTTTATTGGCATTCTACATATTGTAAAGGGATTTTCATATTTTCTTCATATCAATACAATTATTTTTCAAATCTTTTAAAATTTCATCAAATAAAATGCTAATTAAATGTGTACTTTAAATTACCATTTAAAATAAGATATTAGTTCATTTCTAACTATAGCATTCAGTAAGAAGCCTGGATATGGCATAAAATTTTTTAATTTCAGCATATTTTCTAATGTTGACAAAATAAACTGATTTCAATAACATTAAGAATCCTGTTTTGAATTTATGTATTTGTAAGTGACTTTGATTTTTAAAAGAAGTAAAAATTATTTCCATTCCTATTTATAAAAATGATATATTTATTTTAAATGGGAATGTAAAATCCCTCTTCTGTAGTGTTTCAACTGACATGCATTACAAAGTCAATGGGATACTTTATAATTATAATAATAACTCAAAATGTATTTTGCTTTTGCACAATGATTTTGATTAATTTTGTATATCAATGAAATTTTCATCTATTCAATATATACCTCTGGAAAGGAAAAAAAAAAAAAGATGGGTTCTGGTTAATAGTTGCAATGTTAGAGCTATGCCAAGTACAATTTACAACACACTTTCTTTTATAAAAATAATGCCCCAAGATAAAGATGCTAAATGTGGCTTATATGAAAATTATCATTTTGCTCCTAAAAACTCAGTTATCTATATTTTGTTGTTAATTAAATGAAACATTTTAAAATCTCCTTTTCTCCATAAAGTTGTTAACCAGTGTTCATATTATTATTATTATTATTATTATTATTATCATTTATGTCAAGAGCACTGTGATTAATTTTTGGATAATCATCTAAACTACAGAACTTTTATCTTCTTTGTATTATACCTTATTTTATCACATAAGTTGAACCTTACATACATATGCATATATATATATATAAAGTCAGTGTTTGAAAGTCATTTCTATGCTTAAATCACAATATTATTATTCACAATTTTGGTAAGATATTCAAAAGTATATTTTTTGATGTAGAATATATTCTGCCCAGAAGAGTCTGATTAGTACAGCATGAAGCCAAAAACATAACCCAAAGGTTAAAATCAGATAATGCATTGAGGTTTTATCAGAACCATTATGTAATGAACTTTGCAAAGAGGATGTTTTGCTACTGCTAACCGTACTATGGAAATATTCTTTAGAGTTTATGAAATAACTAAACATATTATACACTATATTTTGAAAAGTAGTTATTTCATAACAGAGGAGAATTTTAGTCTTATCTACAAGCAAACATTCTTAATTTCTCTCTAGTATTTGACACTGTCAACTATCTTCTCCTGGATACTCTCTATTCTTTTCCTCCTTGTCTGACTGCTTCTCAAAGTTTCCTCTGCTCTAAATCAGACATACTAACTATGGGTATACCGAAGGCTGCATCCTAAGTTCTCATGCTTTTCTTTTCCATTTGTGATCAATTATTATTTGTATACATGTGACTCCTAGATCTACAAATACAATAACAATCAATTTTTTCCCCTCTATTTACAGACCATGAACTCCTGGATGTTTTCAACTGGATGTTACAGAAGCATTTAAAAGTCAATGTATCCAAAATACAATACATTATCTCTTTCACTGGCTCCTGGGAAAAGGATTGGGGAACTTGCCCCTCTTCTGAAATTTCCTATTTCTGTCAAGGATACCATCATACTACTAATCACCCAGGTATAAAACTGCAGTGTCGTCCTTGAGTCTTCATCCTCATACATGCCATATATCCATTTATATTTATCATTTCTATCTCAACATCTTTCCCTCTTCTCTGCTCACAAAGTCATCACAACAGTTCAGATTCTCATCACATAGATCATTGCAATAGTCTACTAGTTGGCCTCTTTGTCTCTTCTCTTTCTTCTTTAATTCATCTTCCATATAGATGCTGACAAAGTTGCTTTTTCTAAATCATAATTTCAGTTATATAACTCTTCTTCCCTATACTAAATAAATATCAGTGGCTTCCTACCTTCTCTAGGATCAAGTCTAAACTTCTCTGGCATTTAAAAAAAACTCTTTATAACTTGTTCTTTTTCTATGTATTTAGTCTTACAAATTTCTCCTTTCCATGAACTCTAAGGTCTGCTGGCCTACTTAAAATACCTCATTTAAAACAATACATTTCCAATTTCTATATCTTTGTAATGGCTATCCCTAATCCCTGGAATGTTTCATTTCTCCTCTCCATCTATTAGAATTTCTAGCTTCCTCCAAGACTTAGATTAAAAACTACCTTCTCTAGAAGGTCTTTTATTTTTTGGTACCTCATCCCCAGGTATGGTTTACATATCTACATCTATAGATCTATAGATCTATATATATAAAATGTTTCTTATATAGTAGAATGTAAATTCCTTGAGAAATAGAACTGTTTTGATTTTTATATAAGTCGCTAGTGCTTAGTACAGTGTTAAGCATATAATAAGTGCTTAATAATTGACAGAATACAGATACATTTTTTTTTTAGATATTTAGGGTTTTTTTTTAAGAGTAAACCAAAAGAATCTTACATCCTTAATTTGGAATCAAAAGATATAGACTAGCAAATTCATCTCTATTTGTTAAAGGGAACTACTATTCTGAGAACTTCTTTAATAGGTTAACTATATTTTTTGACCCAGTCCTCACAATATCCACTTTATTGCCTTTATTAGCTTTTCCCCTAACAATGAATATCTAATTTTACACATCTGTTTACTGAGTGCCTACTTTAAGCATAACGCTGTGCTAACAGCATTATTAAGACAAGGTCTCAACCCTTAAGAAGCTTTCAGTTCAACAAAATAAAGTCTGTATGGGACAAAAGAAAATAAAATCTTTTGAGATAGCATCAAGGTTAGGGGTAGTGGAGAATGGCCTAAAAGGGAAGTATAAAGAACAAAGACAATAAGCAAGTGAGAACTCCCTAAATTCATGCAAGGTTCGTTTAAGGAACACAATTTTAAAAATCACAATGTAGGATCAAGTAAGATATTGTGTAAGTAAAATACGAAAAATCCACTTTTACGAAGGAAATGAACCCTGAGGACTTTACCTGGAGCAAAAAGAATAAAAGGGAGAAAAAAGGAAGAGGAAAAGGAAAATATACTAATATCAAGGGAAGGGGGGTATTTCTATGGCCAAAGACAGGCACACATCTTAATGGATGATTTCTCAGCTTAGGTTGTATGCATGTTGTTGGGAGGGATAGGTTAAATATGAAATTATATCTATATGTGCCTAAGACTGATAATTCATTTTCTATAGTTGTTCATTAGGATGAACTAATTAAATTGGATTTTTAAAATGACCTTTAAAACTGTACCAAATGTTGAGGTTTCTAAGTTACTTTCTGATCCTTGGACCAAAACAAAAGAAAGCAAGGGAAGATGGTGAGAGTAAACCATAATGATGATGATAGTGATGATGATGATGATTTCTGGGTGACATTTACAATTTAAATAATATTTTATATATGCTATTTGCTTTTATTATCTACTATAATTGCAATTTTAATTATATTAAAAGCCAAACAGAAGGACACATGGGATAAAGATACCATAGAGAAAGATTCAAGAGTTTTCAGACTTCAAGTAAGACTTGAAGGCATTATATTATTTAGTAGGAGGATACAGGAGAACAGTGACAAGGAAAAAAGGCTACTGAATTTGGAAATTAGAAAATCAATGGGAGAAAAAATTTAAATGTTTTCCAAGCAACATGTACAGCATGAACAAAGGAGGTCCAGAAATAGGAATGGCTTGAATTATTAACTGGATAAAGGGCAGGATGGTTTAAAGAGTTCATTTGATAGAGTAAGAGGATTTAAGTTTAAAAAGATAATTTAGGGCAATATTGTGCAGTCTTGGAAGATCAAATTAAGAAATATAAACTTTACTCTGTAGATAATAGGAAACAATTGAAAGTTTCTTTAGGAATTGTTTTTAGGAAGATCAGTTTGAAGGTGACATGCAGAATGGATTAGAAAGGACAAGATTTAAAACTGGGAAACTAGAGAAGAGGTAGTTAGAATATTACAAGTATGAAGTAATAAATGCTTAGACTAAGATGAGTTTTAAAATAATGGTAAGAGATTATGAAAACAACCAGGGTGCACTTCAATAATACCAGACGCATAGAACATTAGGAATAAATGACTTTAAGAGATCAAGAAGTGATTGTTAAGACCCAGAGAATAACTGAGTTTTCTTTCTTTATTTCCTTCTTTTCTTTTTAAAAGCTTTTTATTTTCAAAACATATGCATGGATAATTTTTCACCATTGACTCTTGCATATCCTTGTGTTTCCTCCCCTAAATGGCAAGCAATCTAATATGTTATACATGTTAAAATATATGTTAAATACAATGTGTGTAAACATATTTATACAATTCTCTTGCTGCACAAGAAAAATCAAATCAAAAATGAAAGAAAATGGATAAGAAAACAAAATACATGCAAACATCAACAAAAAGAGTGAGAATGTTATGTTGTGATTCACATTCAGTTCCCACAGTCCTCTCTCTGGGTATAGATAGCTCTCTTCATCACAAGATCACTGGAACTGTCATCAATCATCTCATCGTTGGAAAGAGTCACACGTTTATCAGACTTGATCGTCCTATAATATTGATGTTGCCATATATAATGATCTCCTGGTTCTGCTCATTTCACTTAGCATCAGTTTGTGTAAATGTCTTCAGGCTTCTCTAAAATCATCCTCCTGATAGTTTCTTATAGAACAATAATATTCCATAACATTCATATACCAGAACTTATTCAACCATTCTCCAACTGATGGGCATCCATTCAGTTTCCAATTTCTTGCCACTACAAAAAGGGCTGCCACAAACATTTTTGCACAGACAGGTCCCTTTCCTTCCTTTAAGATCTTTTTGGGATACAAGCCCAGTAGTAACACTACGGGACACCAAAGAGTATGCACAGTTTGATAACTTTTTGAACATAGTTCCAAATTGCTCTCCAGAATGGCTAGATCTGTTCACAGTTCCATCAACACTATATTAGTTTTCCAGTTTTCCTACATCCCATCCAACATTTGTCATTATGTTTTTCTGTCATCTTAGCCAATCGGAGAGATGTGTAGTGGTATCTCAGAGCTGTCTGCATTTTTCTGATCAAGTGATTTAGAGCACCTTTTCATATGATTAGAAATGGTTTTAATTTTTTCATCTGAAAATTGTCTGTTCATAAATAATTGAGTTTTCTAGGGAAAAAAGAGTAGAGATGATATAGAAGGTAAATAAGAAGAAGATGAGTCAGCAAAAGAGAAAAAAATGGACAAAAAGGGGGAAGGAGAACTGGTATAAAGTGTGGTGTTTCAGAGATCAAGGGAAAGGAAAGTTCAAAGGTTGGCAATATCAAATGCTGAAGGAAGGTCAAAATTGATCATAAGAATTCCACTGATGAACTAATAGAATGCAATTTCAATAAAGTGATAAGGACCATATCTATAAAGTGACTGAATGAAGAGGAAAGAGAGTCACTAAATATAGGCTACTCGTTTAAGAAGTTTGAGTATATAAGAAGTAGAATGATCATATAAAGACTTTTTCTTACAAAATGATATTTTTGCAGGGAAGTTGTATATTTGCATGTAAAGGGCATTGAGCCAACATAGAGAAAAAATGTACAGAATTCAGAGATAGAGAATAATCATAGTTTACTCAATATTTAGTACTCAGTGCTGGGTACATTAAAAAGAAATATAATCTCTAAGGTGTGTGTGTAGTATCATTATTAAAAGACTATTTACCTAAGGAATTCATTAGCAAGATTTCATCTCAATATTCTATCAGCTATATACCATGTAAAATTGAACTTTTATGTTCAAAGTAATGAGACAAGAAAAACATGAAAAAGTTTATATCTCTAACTTTTACTGATTCTAATACCAATAGCCTAAAGTTGGATATTTTTACTGCTCGGATCATTTTTTAGCGTACCACAACACTGAACAATTATCAGTAGCTCTGCATTACTTTGGATTTCACACCTCTAAACATGAAGTATTTCCCTTTAAAAACTTTAATTCTAACCTTTACTTCTCCTTTTCTTTTTGGTAAAGGCTGTTATAATTTTTTATACTTAGAAATAAAATTTCTAACCTTGCCTTTGAAATTCCAAATTTCGCCCTTGCATTCTGACCAGATCTTGACGTTTATTAGGCTAAAATTTATTAAAGCTGAATGAATTGGATCAGATTTGATCTGACCCTAATTCCTCAGTTCAAGATATAAGACATATATATATTAATGTGAAAGTAGTTAAAAAACAGTCTTTGAGGTTTTGAACAGTTGGGTCTATTATACCTGTATGCCCTGTCTTTGCAGCTAAATTTAAAGTCAAGAAATGACCTAAAAACATTTTGGAAACAAGAATGGTAATTAATGCCTATTTCAAATCTGTATGTACAATGCCAAACAGTTTAGTGTCCTTACTGTTTTTGTTGACAAATCCTCTGAATATAAAATAACTACACAATGGGAAAAATTCTTTCAGTAGGAATGAAACTGTGAAAGTTATAACTGCCAGAATACTTTTCCAATTCTCAGAAATAATTTAATGAAGCAAAATTTTTCCAACTTAAGTGGTGCTAAATAACAAAAGCAAAATGGCCTGCTGTCTCAGTCTCTTTCCTCATTGTATTTGCCTTAGAAAGTTTCATTGGATAGTGAAGTCTCTTCTAAATGACCACTATCTGCCATTTGGCTAACAGTGTGAGCTTTGGGTATAATAAAAAGAAGATAATAAGAAATTCCGACACAAGTTTTGACTAGAAAAAAATTATAATAATAAAATCTAGTATTATTGTAGCACAAAGACTTGCTTAAGTATTTTACAGAAAATCTATTATTTTATCCTCACAGAACTGTGGGTGGTAGATGCTCTTTTTATCTCCATTTGAAAAAATGAGGAGACTTAAGAGAGATTAAATGATTTCCTTAGGAGTAAACAAAGACTAAATTCTGAGGCCACCTTTAAATTCAAGTCTTCCTGATTTCAGGTTAAATGCTTTTAACCACTGTTGCATCGAGCTTGGATTTGCTAGACCAGAGTTTGAATGGTTAAACATTAATTCAGATGAATGAAGTCAATGGTATTATAAAGAACAAATTATAAACAAAGATGTTGAAGATTACTGAATTTTTCCAGTTCAGCTTGCTTCAAACTCAAAATGTATACATACAGATAGGATAGAAGTAAGAGAATGAAGCTAAAATGAGTGTTAAATGAAGATGGTAGAGAAGGTTCAATAAACACCTCATATTCATAGTAGTATTTTTTGAGGAAGTTAAAAAAAAGTAAAAAAAAAAAAAAAATTTTACAATTGGAAAATGACTAAATCTACCGTGAAATTAAGAAGATATAATTGTGCTGTAAGAAATGAAGTACTTAATAGCTTTTTTTTCAATTAAAAAATGAAAGGCAACTTTATATATAATGAAGATACACTAGAAACCTTTCCCATAAATCCAAAAGCAAAGCCAAACTCTCCCTGTTATACTACCAGTATTTCACATAATTTTTGAAATGCTAGCATAGCAACAAGCTATGAGAAAAATTTAAAGTATGGAGATTATAACAGCCCACCCTACAAAAAAAAATCACTGAGGCAGACCTCCAAGCTTATTAGCACTTTATGAAACAGTCCATGAGGCCTCTCTAATAAAGTGTACCTCAAATCTTCTTCATGATCTGATATGTCCCTTTCTGCCAGTGACTTATTTTTATAAAGCTTTACAGCAGATTCAATACCTGAACATTCTATTGAGGCTATACAAACTACAGCATCCTACTGTGTTCATAGATCTTGCTTCATGGGCCAAAAAATGATGCATTCTTTAGAAATGGCATATCTGTGGGGGTTGAGGGTAGAGGTAGGTTGGTGAAACATGGGGTATCTCCTCCATTTGCTTTGCCTTTCTCTTCTCCCTGTGCTTTTTTTCTTTAATTTTTAAAGCTTTTTATTTTCAAAATATATGCACAGATAATTTGACAACATTGACCTTTGCATAGCTTTGTGTTTCGGATTTTCTCCTCCTTTCCCCCACTCCCTCCCCTAGATAGCAAACAATCCAATATGTGTTAAACAAGTTAAAATATATGTTAAATCCAATATGTGTAATCATATTTATACAATTCTCTTGCTGCAGAAGAAAAATCAGATCAGAGAAAGAAAGTAAATGAGTAAGAAAACTAAATATGAGCAGCTCTTTTTGTAGTGGCAATGAACTGGAAACTGAGTAGATGAATGGCTGAAAAAGTTATGGTATATGAATGTAATGTAATATTATTGTTCAATCAGAAAGGCCTGGAGAGACTTACATGAACTGATGCTAAGTGTAGTGAACAGGATCAAAATAACATTATATATGGCAACAACAAGATTATAAAATAATCAAACTGTGATGGATATAGCTTTTTTCAACAATGAGGTGATTCAGGCCAATTCAAATAAACTTGTGATGGAAAGAATCATTTGCAACCTGAGAGAGGACTATGGGGACTGAATATGGATCACAACATAATATTTTTACTTTTGCTGTTTGCTTGTTGTTTTTTTCTCTCATTTTTTTCCCTTTTTGATCTGGTTTTTCTTGTGCATCATGATAAATGTGGAAATATGATTAGAAGAATTGTACATGTTCAACCTATATTGAATTACTTGTTGTCTAGGGGATGAGGGTGGGAAGAGGAAGGAAGAAAAATTTGGGACACAAGGTTTCGCAAGAATAGATGGTGAAAACTGTCTTTGCATGTTATTTTGAAAATAAAAAACTTAATTTTTTTTTAAAAGTTATGTACGTGCTGAATACAGAGAAACATGGAAAGATTTATATGAACTAACACAAAGTAAAGAAATCATAACTTGGAAAAATGCACATAATGACTAAATAATATAATGGAAAGAACAATAATAACAATCAAAACTTAATGCTACAAAATTACGGTGACCAACCCTGGCCCTTTAAAAGGAATATAAGAAGATACTTCTCCTCACTCCTTTTTTAAAAGTGCAGAATCATGGTTACGAGATATTGAACATAAGGGTTTTTTTATGTATTGTTTAGTTTGGAAGAATTTTTTCCCTGTGTTCATATCTGATTGTTGAGAATGGTTGTCAGAATAAAAGAAATATAATGGGAAACATAGGTGACAGAAAAACAAAGGTTATTAACAAAATTAATTTTTAGAAAGGATATGAAAAATAAAAGAAAGATATGTTTGGATACCACATTTGCTTTGACAGTTATCTGAAATCTGAAAAATAATTACAAGAAGTGATAGAATTTCTGGTGCTACAGGCATGTTAACAGAGCTACTGACATAGCATCTATGGGGTGCAAGGATTTGGAACAATTATTTGTGGCTGAGCCCTTCACACAACTTCCAAAATACTTTTCCAAGTAGGAAATAAGATAATAAGCTTTTCTTTAATTTCTTTTCAATGTCTGTCTACTGCCTACAGGATAAAATGTAAATATATTTAAAGTTCTCCAGAGGGGCTCTAATATATTTTTCTAGATTAATTCATCTGATCGTTCCCAATTATTACTTCAAAATATTTTCCTTCTGATGTGGCATATTTCAAGTCACTTATATCATCTGATTCCCTCAAGTGAAATTCATGGATTATGTACTTCATAAGGTTTATAAATAATATGGATCCTTAGAGATTATCTGGTCCAATAATTTCATTTTTTTAGATGAGGAGATTAGGGAAGGCAGAGGCATCACTGTTCTTAAACATCAATGATTGCCTTAATTTATTTTTTTTTAGCAGACATAAACTTTTCTACATACAAAAAAAAAAAAAAAACCACACACACACACACACAAAAAAAACCCAGCAGCAACAACAACAAAAAAAAGATCATTTTATGGGGAATCATGAATCTCACTGGGTACTTTTTAGATATATACTTAAATTCACCATATCAATTACAAAGCTGTCTCAACTCTTTTTGTTGCCTTTTGAACCTCATTCTAGTGTCTTGTATGAAATTTCTTAAAATGTTTCATTAACACTCTCATTTTTTGAGAGCCACTATCATTAGATGTCCTTTACTTTTCCAATTTTCCTCTTTTCTCTTCAGAATATATCTCTCTTTTGTAAAAAAATCAACACAATCAAGCAAAGTAAATCCACTCACTGGTCATGTTTGAAAATGTACATATCAATCAGTACCTGTAGGTCATCATCTCTTTATCAAAAGATAGCATGAGCTATTATTGGTTCCCTTGTCTCATGGTTGATTGTTTGGACCAGTAAGCTCATGTTTACAAAAGAATAATCATTATACAAACCATCCTACTTGTTCTGTTCACTTTGCTCTGCATCAATTCATGCAAGTCTTTCTCAGAATCCTGTTTATCACTTCTTATGGCAAAGTAATTACTATTCTATTAATTAATGTTATAATTGATTCATCCATTTCCCAAGTGATGCATTTCCTCTTAGATTCTATGCTTTGTTACAACAAAAACTTTGTCATGAATATTTCTCTATATAGGAGACCTTTACTTTGTTTTGTCTCCTTGCAGTACATGCCTAGTAGCAGTATTAATAGATCAAAGGATATGTACAGTCTAGTGTCTTTTGGAAGAATATTTCCTAAGTGCCGAATAGAATCAATGAACCAATTTACAGCTCCACCAACAATGCTGCATAATTTTGTCTGTTTTCTGAAAGCTCCCTCAAGAATTATCATTGTCCTTTTTTATAATCTTTACCAATATGAACTGTATAAGAACTTTGCTTTAATTTGCATTTCCCAATCTAAATATAATGAAATAGCCCTTTAATAATCCTTATCTATTTACTGTTACTATACTATATACACTATAAATTCACAATATCTGGATTCATATTATATAACATGGATAGAGAGTTCTTTTTTAGCTAGAATTAAAAGACACTGAACTATTTTTCCTCTATGTCAAATATTATACTTTTTGAAGATTCCATACAAATTTTAAAATAAATTTTTTTGGATTTGAGAATGGAAATTTAATATTTCTAACAATCTAAAACTCAACTAGCCAATTAGCTCAATAACAAAAAATAAACAAAATTTATGCCAGTGTAAAGAAGAAAACAAGTTAATAATAGGGATTTAGTTTAAAAACAAAACCAAACCCATTATATGTCCTAGGATTGTACACCATCAGATTGATCTCATCCACCTTGTATCTCCATCCCACATTATTCTAAATGAGTACTAATATTCATAATGGCAGGTTGATACTGGAGAACATTAATCATCAAAGAAATCCCATTTAAATTCATTGTTCTGAATGAACTAAGCAGGAAAATAGTTTATTACATGTTAGAAGTATTTATAATAAAATGTGAAATAGATGTTTTATGCTTAATTTTTAAGTTTACAAAAGAAAAAAGTAAATAAAACATTTCAGTGACCAAATCTTCCAGGTATATGAGGAAAAATTTATGTCTCTACTTCCCTTGGTATATACTAATGAAAGTCCTCTGAAAGTGAATATACTTTGTTTCAATGAGAAGGGTACTAGTACTGAATTCAGAACTTCTACATTCTAGTTCTGGTTTAAAAAAAAAAAAGAGCACCCTTGTTATATGATACTGAGAAGTTAACCTTTGCTATTTTATTTGGAAAATGAGGTGGCTATTCTTAAAAAACAAAACCAAAAAATACTCCCCAAAAAATCCCAGAAAGAAAAACAAACAAAACCCCCACAAATCTCAAGATCCTTCCATCTCTGCCATTGTATTTTATGATTCTAACAAAATCCTAATTCTAGAAGTAAACAGAAATGTGAAAACCAAATCACAGTGGGCTACTTCAATATTTAAACTTAGTAATTTCTTTGCTATTCACGATCACTAACTAAATCAATTTAATGACATCAAATTACTTACTTTAAACCCACTTTTTCTTTTTACTTATCTTTCACATAGCTTCCTCAGTATGTGAAGTAGGTAATAATTACACTTTTTTGAGTTTTCATGACATAGCATTCAGTAGGAGTAAAAGTGGCAACTTTCACACTTTTCCAATAAGATATTTATATGCCTACAGTTAGAAATGCCTGAAATAACCTGAGAGACTCTGCGCCTTTACTATGTACTAAGAAAAGAGCTCAATATGAAACACAGACATAAAATCTGAGGATTTGTCAAGGATCTTAGAGGTCATACAGGCTTACAGAGGCCTGTCCCTCCCCACTTTGTCTCATCTGTGAATACAATTCATTACTGATGGCTTCATTTAACAAAATGGAGTTTATCTCAGTCCATTGATTTTTATCCAAATTCTTTCTAGCACTCTTCCCTTCCTTCTGGTTCAAAGATATACTTATTATTTGAGGAAATCTCTTATGATGATGATGATAACAACAATAATAATAGTTAATACATATATAACATTTACTATGTGTCAGGCACTATGATAAGCACTTTATAAATATTTTCTTATATTATCCTCACAACAACCTTGGGAGGTAGGTATTATTATTACTTTTATTTTACAGATGAGGAACTGAAGCAAATGGGGTTAAGTGACTTAGGTCACACAGCTAATAAGTATCTGAAGCCAGATTTGAACACAAATCTTCCTGATGGCCCAGAGTTTTATCTATTAGCTTCTTCTCTGAATTGAAAAATACCAATTCAGACATGTGATGAACTGCATACCTGGTCAAGAACACATCATTTCTAAAACTTAAGTCATGACAAAATCCAAATCATAAGCTAAAACTTCATCTTTCTATACTACTGCTGATTACTTCTCAAACCTGCATTTCCTTTCTGAAATTCCTAACTTCAATAGATAAAAGCAATGAAACTCTTACCTTTATCACTCTTAAGGTCATTCCTTTCTAGGCTCTACCTTGTGATATCATCTGTTCCCAATGGGATATCACAAATGAGAGTTGAGCCATCAGGACATTTCTGCAATCCATAAACAATCCCCAAGAAGACAGTATACTTGTTTGATGCTTTTTATCAAATTGAAATACAGCTTCAGTTTCCTTCTTACTCTTAGCAGGAACACCGGTACTATATTAATATATTTCTTTTTCCTTTGACCTCTATCAGATGACCTTTCTCTTGAAAGAACCTGTAGGTCCTCAACCTCACTCTTAGAAGCAGAAGAAGTTGAGTCATTCTCTGAAAGTCTTCATTCTATTCAAGAAAAGTCTCATATTTATTCTGTAACTGCACAGATTCTGAGGATTTTGCTCTCTTCTTTCTATCAAATCCTTTTACCTTCTACGGTTCTGGACACAGATAGCAGCTTCTTAAGATACTTTTATACTTTATCAGTTCTTCCTGTCCTATCAAAAAACACCTCGTTTTGCTCACCTAAATATGTCCCTTCCAACTTTTTCACCTTCTTCTCAAGGTCTTCTAGGAAGACAAACTTGCATTATAAGTACATGCAAGTATTACATATGTTAATGGTAGAAACAGATTCATACTTCGTATTCTCTAGAAAATCTATGCCTTGTCCGGTGTCCCTTTTCTATCCCCTTACTTGCTAGAGATAAAATTTTGATTCTTTTGGTTTCTGCTGCCATGTCTTAGAATTAATAGCTACAACAAACTGCATATTTGCCCTCTTTGTTTGTTATTATGGGGGTTTGGCTACTGGAATGGAAGTTCCTAGTTGGGCATTTACTCCATTAATAAGCTTTCCTATCTTTTTCGAGAGTTCTTCCTCCTTTTTTTACTTGCCATGATTTTCTTGTGCTTCTGTTTATTTTTGCTTGACATATAATCAACTAATTTTTATGAAAGACCTAACACAATTAGTGGTGATCCTTACCTCTTATCTTAGAGCTTTTTTTTTAATGAAATTCACTTTTCAGTCACTTTTGTCTTCTTTTCCTTAACTTTTCCATCTCTTGTCAGATTTCAGAGACTCTTTCTCCTATGGCTATATCTCTAAGCTATTCCACTACCTTCTCTCCTATAGAGTACCTAAATCAAGGATGGTACCCACCTATTCTACAACTCCCCCCTTTCTCCTTCTCTCTCTTTCTCTCTTTCTTTTCCCCCTCTCTCTATAGATGTAAAACACATAATTTGTTATATATATATATATATATGTATATATATATAAAATATCTATAGGATACAACAAAAAGGAATGTACAAAAATGGAAATGGAAAAAATTTGGAATAAGTATAAGAAAAAAAGTAACAGCTAAGTTTTTTAAAAAGGGTGGTATCATCTCTTTAAAAAAGGTTGTGATTTCTCTCTAAGAGGTAACCTCGGAAGCTGTATAAAGAAGAGAAATCACAATCTCTTTTAAGAAATGATACTACTTTATTAAAACAATGTTCCATTTAAAAATTTTTAAACTAGATTGTTATTTTTATACTTCAAGAGTACTTATCTCAGTAGTTTCAGTATTATTCAAAACACAAAGAGACAGCCATATAACTAGTGACCAATATAAATGAAAAAGCAAATTACAAATAGAAAAGGATGAAGTCAAATCAGACCTTTAAGACTTACTAGTCCTGTAACCCAAGTCAATATGGTGAATTTCCTTGTGTCTGAAGCAACTACTGAGCACTCTTAAGTAAGTTTAAGGAGTTATGGTCTGATTTACATATGATTTACATATTTACATATGCTGAGAGAATTCCCTTTGCTTATGAAATCACAAGTTCTACTTGTATCAAAAGTAATACTATTTTCCCACAATTTGGATGCAAATTAGTAGATTTTAGAGCTAGAAAGGACTTTGCAAGTTTGCTGTTCCAGTCCCTTACAGAGATAGAAAGAGGTGATTTAGAGTTGTCTTGAATATAGATGTTCTAACTTCAGATATAGTATACATTACACTACACCTCTCAATTTAGTTTTGGCAACTATATCTAAATGGCATTAAACCAGAGCAAATACAGTGCTATTTCTTCAATGCCACTGTTGCTATGGTAGAAGAGTAATCTGTATCTTTTAGGCTTACTATACTATATGTGAATTTTTTTTCTTTAAATAGCTATTTCAGGCATTATTAATAATATTAGTTAGAATTTCTATTGTTTTAAGCTTTGCAATGTACATTATATATAAAATCTCATTTGATCCTCAAAACAACCAAAGTGTGGTAGGTTCTATTTATTACCTTCATTTTACAGCTGTTAAAAATGAGACTAAAAAAGGTCATGTAATTTATGAATTTCAGATAATAAGATTCTAAGGAAGAAATCAAATTCAAGTTTTCTTGAATCTTACATTACCAGTAATCTACTACACCACTTGTTTGAAACCTTCTTTGTATAACATTGGCACTGACAAATGAAATTAATTTTAGTTTACAGTGAATTTAGCTACTTTTTTGTGGGGAAGAGACTAAAGAGCCATAGGAAACAGATGCTTTCTGACTTATTCTCAGAGCAGGTATACTGTATTACTTAAGTTCTCTGTTTTGAAAATTTCAAAATGATTGGAAATTTTATTTTGGGGTAAAAGTTATAGACAAGTTGTGATGTGTGTATAGTTATTTATGTTAATCTATCAATTTTCTACTATATTTCTATTGTTTATCAAGTATTCTTGCCTCAAGTCAGATAACTTGATTACTCAGAAGAGTTTCATTAAGATTTCTCAAGCTTCTTTTTACTTTTCCAAGGGGCCTGTAATGCTAGCTACTTTGAAGGTTTCTTTGTAACTAAATACAATAACATATAACCCTGGTTAGTCCTTAGAAAATAAGTACTTTCATTTTTTTTAGATTTTCTTATTTCAGACTTAGTTATTAATCATATAAAGAAATTTTTGGCAATCACAAACGTCATCCTATATTAAACAAAACAGAAAAAAGAAAAGCTTCTGAGTAAAGCTAAGAGAACTCATATGAGATATCACTCTGTTGGTGAAAAATCTTGTGATAATTTTTATTTTGGGAGTTGCCTTTCCTTCTTCCTAATCTTCAAATTCTCTCTCCAAATAATTTTTTAACAAATAAAAGTAAAATAAAATAAACAATCAATGGAAAGGCTAGAGAGTTAGCCTCAGAATCTATACCACCAGTCTCAAACCCTTAATGGATTTATGACACTGGGCAAGAATATTTCTAAGTAATGCTCTAGAATGAAATTGCAGAGGAACTGAAGATTTGTATTGGTATAGAGGAGATTCATTATGACTTCTCCAAAGATGAAAATCTTTGATCAGCTTAAAAAACCCACAACCAACTAAAATATTAAGAAATAATTATTTAGACTCTAAATGGCTGATTGGGTATATTTACTATTTTAAGTATGTTCATCTTGGAGTTTTTTGTTTAAAATATATTAGTCAATATAACAGATTATCTCCAAGGAATTCTGAACCATGTTAAATAAGGACATCTATACCAGGAATCAAACATTTTTTCTCCATTATTTTTCTTTTCCAGGTAACCCCATGGAACCCCACTGATCCTAAAAGTCCCTTTTTTAAAAAAATCATTTTCTAGTGATCAACTTGGACAAAGAAAGGAGAGTAGATATTCATAAAACTGCTCTCTCCCACCTAATGGATTAAAATACCTTAATTTCTTTTTAGACTTTTTAATGACTTGAAGGGAAAATTACTTAATGATCTTACATTATAATACCCAAACAACTAAGACTAGAATGAATTTATCAGAATTTAAGCCTAAGCATTAGCTTTTTGCATTCAACAAATAAGAGCTGAATGAATCAAATGAACTTTTCCCTCAGCCCAAAAGACAGCCTACAGACACACTTGGTCATTTGAGAACAGAAATGGTTCTATTACATTTATATGAGTTATCTTGATGCTCAGAGACAAATTTCATAAAAAAGGTCAATAAAACATAAGTTCTTTCAGATGGACTATTTTTTCATTTTTGTCTTTGTGTCGTTGGTATCTAGCACAGTGTCTCAAACACCGTTGGCAAATAGATATTGTATTACTGAAGTAAAAAGTAGCAGAGCAAGGATTACAACTCAGGTATATTGACTTCAGATTCATGCTTTTCCTCCTACAGAATCCCATCTCTCAAAGAAGAAATAAAACTGAATCTATGATTTTATGGAAGAAGACATAAGTGTAAGAAACAGTAGAAATAGAAAAATAGGGACAATACAGGGAAGAAACACATGGTTAAACGATCACTTTGTGATATTTTGTCTAAGTTGGCTAATTTACTGTTCAGTTGTGTCCAACTTTTCATGAGACCATTTGGGGTTTTGCTTTCTGACAAGGACACTTGAACGGTTTGTCATTTCCTACTCTGGTTCATTTTACTGATAAGGAAAGTGAGACAAACAGGATTAAGTGACAAATACAGTGTCACATAGCTGTTGAGTGCCTGAGGCAGAATTTGAACTAAGGAAGGTAAATCTCCAGCTTTCCCAAAGTGGCCTACAGTAAAGTCTAATTACTATAGGATTCTCCTAGTACAAGTACATAGCCAGTGCCCCAGTAAATTTAATTTGAAGAAGTATACAGTTTCTCTCCATATGCTTTTTTCTATAACTTTTTACTGGCTTGAAAGATGGTAAATGGTAAGATTGTTTAAAATCAATAAAAACAAATCAGAATCCAGAGGTTTGGATGCGAATCCTTCATAGAATACCATACCATAGGGTATTTGGAATACTATAATGTTATATATGTAAAGAATATATACAGAAGATCTCATAGTGGGCCATAGAAAAGATTTATTTTTCTGATTCATCTTGATGATGTATGGACTATTTCAATTAACTCTGGAATAGCTACATATTCAAGTGTAATTACTTTGGTTTAACAACATAAGCATATATATTATAGATCAGAATAGTTTCTACAGAATGCTGAAAGAGGCTGCCATATTTTTTAGATTTTATTTTAATTCATTCAGCATTATTGCACTTAGGAACTTACTGTTGTTGTATTATGGAATTGATCCAGATGTGCAGAAAGCATTAGGGAAGGCTACAACTGGATTTGGCAAGAAGGAAATTATGGTTCACAGATGTTGGCACAAAATCCTAAATCGTCTTATCTGCTGACCATTTAGCAATGGCTCAAGCAGATGGCATTTCTATCCATCTAAAGATTTAAATTATTCATCACAAACAAAAAGCACCAATATTAGGAGAGATGATGAAAAATGATGGAGATGGGGAAAGGAACCAACATCCCACCTTTGACACAAGGGAGAATACAATGAGAAGTGCCAAGTAGTGCTTTTCTTAGTCCTTGGGGAAATGTTATTAGGCGTGGCTTAATCATGTGCAATTGCTGAGACTGACTTAAAGATGAAGTAAATTTGCTGGCTCTGTGTCAGGCATTTTTCACTTGGACCTCTAGTCTTGGTTGAGATGGTGTCAGGGCTGAGGAGAAAGACTTGGCAGGAAACTGTCAAGTTAATCCCAGATGCTTCTGTGGTGGTGGTTCTTGTGGTTTGGAGCCATTTCAATATTTTCAAGGGAGGGCTCCCTTTTTGGCACAGCTTTTAGAGGGGGAGGAATCTAGAACTTCTTAGATTTATTATGGGCATAGATAAGAGGCATTTTTCTAAAGGAAGAAACATTAAAAGCTATGAGCTCCATTCTGGCTCTACTGAATCTATCACTGAGTTGGAAACCCTACTATTATCACTAGCTTACAGTTACACACATATACACACATACACAAATAATATTTAATCTTGACTGCTTTAAATCTTCTTGCAGTTCAGTTAGAAAGAAAAATAATAAAAATGTTGATAATGAACTGAAGTCTAAATTAACTTTTGTTGGAATATTATTCAAAGAGAACAAAAGAATCATTATTGCAAGTCACTACTTTTCATTTTTTTGAGAGCAGGGAGTTTATTTTATATTTTTGTCCCTATTTTTATTATTTTTTTGTGTGTGTGTCCCTAACACAATACTTGGCGCAAAGATGATGATAAATAAATGCCTGTTGGTCAAGTCCAATGTAAAAATTGATACAGAAAAAAAAGAAAGAAAGAAATAGTACTTCTCTTAAGTGCCCACTATTTATTTATGTTTCTTTTTGAATTTTAAAATTAAAATTCAATTAATTGCATTTGTTATTCACTTAGCTCAATTAGTATGTGTGTGTGTGTATATATGTATATAATCTTACTTTGATATTTAAATTTTTCAATGATCTGTGATCTCCCTGGTGGAGATAGACCCTTTCACCAAGGTATCACAGTAGAATGTAGAGTTGCTGTGGTTGAAAATGCATTATCTTGACATACTAATCAAACTGCTAAAAAATCACTTTATAGAGGCAGGAAATATAACAACAAAAGTCATTTGGAAGAACAAAAGATCAAGAATCTCAAGGGAAGTAATGGGGAATAAAATGTTAAATCTTAGCCATGCCAGAGCTAAAACTATATTATAAAGCACAAGTTGTCATTGGTACCATTTAGTACTGGTAAGAAACAGAATACGCTAGTCAATGACTATAATAATCTAGTGTTCGATAAATCCAGACTACAGCTTCTGGGATAAGGACTCATTCCCTTACAAAAATTACTTAGAAAACTAGTAATTTTCCTCATTTGGTCAACTAGGCATTGACCAAACATCTGACATCCTATATACCAAGATAAGATCAAAATGGGTTCATGATTTAGACATAAAGGATGAAACTACAAGCAAATTAAAGGAGTAAAGGAGAGTCTACCTGTCAGATCTGTGGAAAAGGGAGGAATTTATGGCCAAGGAAAAACTAAAGAACATTACTAAAAGCAAAATGAATAATTTTGATTACATTGGGTGAAAAAATTTTGCACAAAGTCAAAGCAGACAAGATTAGAAAGGAAACAGAAATCTGGGAAACAATTTTTACAAGCAATGTTTTTTATAAATGCCTCATTTCTAAAATATATAGACAACTGACTCAAATTTGTAAGAATATAAGTCATTCCTCAATTAATAAATGGGCAAAGGATATGAGCAGGCAATTTTCAGGTGAAGAAATTAAAGCCATTTCTAGTCATAAAAAATGCTCTAAATCATTATTGATTAGAGAAATGCAAATTAAAACAACTCTGAGATACTATTATATACTTCTCTGATTGGTTCAAATGACAGGCAAAGATAATGATAAATGTTGGATAGAATGCAGGGAAACTGGGACATCAATACATTGTTGGTGAAGTTGTAAAATGGTCCAGCCATTCTGAAGAGCAAATAGGAACTATGCCCCAAGGGCTATAAAACAGTACATACCCTTTGAAATAGCAATGCCACTATTGGGTCTGTATCCCAAGAAGATTATAAAAGAGGGAGAAGGGCCCACATATGGGAAAATGTTTATAGCAGCTCTTTTTGTAGTGTAAGGGACTAGAAACTGAGTGGATGCCCATCAGCTGGGGGAATAGCTGAATAAGCTATGGTATATGAATATAATGGAATGTTATTATTCTATAAGAAATGATGAACAGACTGATTTCAAAAAAGTCTGGAAAAACTTACGTGAACTGATACTGAGTAAAGTGTGCAGAATCTAGAGAACATTGTTCACAGGAACAAGATTATGTGATGATCAACTGTGATGAAATTGACTTTTCTTAACAATTGTGGTGATTCAAGGCAATTCCAATAGACTTGAGTTTTAAGATGCCAATTGCCTCCATAGAGAGAACTATAGAGACTGAATGTGGATCAAATCATAAAATTTTTAACTTTTTTCAAAAAATTGCTTTTTTTTCTCATTTTTTTTCCTTTTGGTCTGATTTTTCTTGCACACCATGACAAATACAGAAATAGGTTTAAAAGGATTGCACATATTTAACCTAAAAATAAAATTTAACAAAATATTGAAAAAAAGGTGCATCAATTTGTAGGTAACTCAATTTTGAACCTCTGTCAACTAAGTGAGATTGACCTTTAGATGACAGTCATCTATTCTATTAACTCATGTCATTCATAAAGCTAACCAGCTTAGAATGTTTATATTCAAGGTAGTAAAAAAAGCCTTTGAGAACTCCATGTTCAGACTTAAGCCACAATAAGCAATCGATCAATCAAAAATATAGTTTTTCATGGGAAAACATATAGAATTTGACAAACATTCAATTCTATAAGCACCTATGAAGTGTCTACTAAGTACCAGGAACAATGTTAAGCAAGGATAGAAAGATAAAAATGAAATAGCCCCGATCTCAAAATAATTTACTGTCTACTAAAGATAAATACAAAATATATACATAGTAAATCCAAAGTAATTTTAAGGAGCTGGGGGAGAGACACATAAATAACTGGGTATCAGAAAGACATTCTGAAGAATGGAACTTGAGCTGAATCTTACAGGAACCAGGATTTCACAAAGCCATAGTTGGAGGAGGAACATTTTAGGTATGATAGATTTCCTTTCAAGAAGAGGAAAAAGGGAATACCAAATATGGAAAGCAGCAAACAAGTTGGTTTGAGTGAAACAGAGAATACACGCAGGGGAATAGTAGAAACAATTGGAGCCAATTGTAAATGTTTTAATGTCAATCAAAAAAGTTAATATTTTATCTTAGAGTTTAAAAAGGGAATCACTGAAGTTTTTTAAGTATGGAAGTGAAATGGTCAGAACTATCCTTTACATATACCTCCTTAAAAGACAAAACTGGAAGGGGGAGAGACTAAAAGACTAAGATAAGGAGGTTACTAAAGTAGTCTAGGAAAAAGGCAATAAGACTCTAATCCACACTGGCAGCCATGTGAGGAGAGAAAAGGTTGATGTAACAGAGTTTACAGAAGAAGTACAGTCAAAATGAGGCAATTGATGTTTACAGGAGTTTGGCTTTAGTAAAAGACTGAGGAGATATGTGCATAGAGGTAACAACAATTAAGTTCTCTATCATACATGATGAGAAACTTTTTGGACATCCATATAGATAAATCCAGTAGACAGATGGTAATATATAACTTAGTCATGAAGGAAAAGAGGGCTGGATATCAGAGTTGAACCTATGGAAGTTAATGAGATCATCAAGGGAAAAAAAAATTATAGAGCAAAAAGAAAATAACCCAGGACAGATCTCTGGCCCTAATTCTCCTTTTTACCCCCTTTCCACATACAGACACATGCAGGGGATATTACATGGAGATTAAAATAGAGTGGTGAGACAGTAGTAAAAAAAGAACCTGGAAAGAAGTGTCATGAAAACCTAGGAGGAATAGTGTATGCATAGGCTGAGAGCAGTCAACAGCTTTAGAGCTTGCCCAGAAGTTAAAAAGAAGAATATGGAGAAAAAACTATTAACATTAAATTTAAGAGAGTTCTGGGGGGTTTTGAGAGAAAAGTTTCAGTTAAGAGGTGAGAATGGAAACCAGATCACAAAGAATTAATTGAGAAGTGAGTGGGAGATAAGGAGGCAGAAGCAGAGTTTAAACAGCTTTTACAAAAACATAACTGTTGTCACTTTTCAAAATGCATTTTAAAAACCCGGAAAAAATACACACATTAACTAATACTTCATATTTTTCTTATGTCCAACTTTTGCATCTGGAAAACATAAATATTAAGCATAATGCAACAATGTAAGTAGTGTTATCTATTTTAAATATTACATATACAACCAGTCACAATTTTGAAGATCAGCTTAGAAATATTTATAATTACATTCAAATGCACATACAAATACTTTAGAAGATAGTGCAAAAATCAAATTACTTTTCATCTCTTATCATACACACAGATTTCTTCAGATTTTTATATGGAAATCATAAGATTATTTTTGTGATGAGTGCCCAATTTTAAGAGACTTGAACCAATTAAAATCAGAGTGTGAGGTCAATGAAGTAAAGAACCATGTCTGAGGTCACATAGGATGGAAACAGTAAATACTAAACCATCTCTGTTACTCTACCTTGCCTCTCTCTTTTGGTTAACAGTAATGTTCTTAGAACCCTAAACTATAATAATTCATCTATTTTAATTTATCATTAATTTTCACTGCATCCTGAGAAGTCCTCAGGACTGAAGAGAGACAGAGATGTATGTGCATTTTTGGGTGCATATAAATATATACATACGTGTGTGTATGACTCAATTCTAGTAATGGGTCTACATGGATACTTGAATATGAATATGTAATTCAAGTTTATACATGTCATATTATAATTCTAAAAGTAAACAAACATTTATTAAGTACAAATTAATGTCTGAAGCACTATCAGGCAACTCCATAGGCTCATATCTATTGAAAATAATTTGTTGGTGGGCATATACAGCACATGGCAAAAGGTAAAATCATCATTTCATTTTGCCAAAGAAATTATTCTAGGTAATCTTGATATTCAGTTTTCAATTTGGCATTTTATTTTATTTTGCAAGTCTGGACCTGTAATAGTATCTTGTACTCAAAGGTTAAGTGACTTGCCCAGGGTCACACCAGTTTGATATAATATCAATAAAAGAGATACAATTCTTATCCTGGGGATGCTGGTGGGGGGAAAAGGGGGAGGGAAATAATCATTCCTACTGTCTCATCCTCTCTCCTGCTGCCCCCTAGTGATCTACTACAAAGTGAGTTCTGGAAATCTCTTACTAGTCTCCCTCAAGTAAAATGCTTCAGCATTGTCACTAACTAAAAACCATAAAATTTTAGGGCCAGGAGTAACAATATATGTACAAAAAGAATAAATTTAGGAAGCATAATATTCAAGTGTTTTTAATTTTTTAAATTCAAAGCAGTTTGACTATAGGGGAAGGGAAAAGCATCTAACATAAAGATAATTTTTTAATGTATCTATAATTAAAGATAGATAAAAGAAAAAAATAAACTCATAAAGCCAATTTTGATAGAAAGTAAATTTTTACAGCCCAAGTATAAATCCTAGAATATTAGTATTGTGGCATCACTTCAAACTGCCATTTTTAATGGTTTATTTAATAAAAAAAAAAAAAAAACAGCTTGTAAAAAATCACTTTTTATCAAATTTGGTTTAAATTAGTGCTTTTTATTATTTTAAATTTAAGAGATTTCATATTCTATAGTTCTAGTCATCTTATTATTGCTTAAACATAGCTGAGGTAGTATTTATTTTTTTATATACTTCCTATCATATAGTCCTACGAATCACAGTAATACTAGATTTAGATATAAAAGAGCTTTAATTTCTTTACTTTTTTTTTTTTTTTCGGAGAGTTAATGCCCAAGGTCATATAGGAAGCAAAGATTAGAAGTGAAATTTGAACTCAGGGCCTCTCACTCTTTACCTTATATATCACTGTCTCTTGACTAAGTCCTTTTTATAACTTAGAGCTGATAGTAATGCAATTAGAACCACAAGGTTTGAATTACAAACGGAGTCTTTCTGCCGGGTTCACTACTGCAAACGCATGCGGAGCTGTGAGACTTATTTTCCTTCATTCTGGTTTCTAGTACACAAATCTCATCTCTTGTCCATGTAAAGCCATTCTCAGAACAGAGGTCATAACCCTACTAGTCCAGCAAAGTGAACCTATTCATCATCTGTGCTACACAAAGGAAACTGAACCTGGCCACCCTTTCAGAGACTGACCAACTGTCCATTACTGTTGTTTCCTTTGTTACTGTTATCTTCCATTACAGTGAACTCTTCGATGCTGACCTATCCAAGGGCAGCTTTGAAATTTTTTCTCCACTGATACAAATTCTTGGGAGCTGACTCTAGTCATATATTTGGAATCTGACTTTTTTGGGTTCTCTTTCCAAGAAGAGGGAAGAATTTTAAGACTCTAAATTTGGTCTTCTCTGGACATAGAGGGTTTGGTTCATTTGTTCCTCCCCGAGATAGTGATAATTTATCTATTTATTGCTGAGGCAATTGGGGTTAAGTGACTTGCCCAGGGTACACAACTAGGAAGAGTTAAGTATCTGATACCAGATTTGAACTCAGGTCCTCCTGACTTCAGGGCTGGTGTTCTACCCACTGCACCACCTAGCTGTCCCTGATAGGTAATTTCTTAGGAGTAATCCTTTTCTAATACATCAGAATGAACCACTAATTTGCTCTTAGATATAGCCCAGTGTCTGGCCCATAATAGATGCTTAATAAATGCTAGCAGACTGAGTGACTAACCTAACCTGATTCTTCAACCTGCTCCCTTCTAAAGTACTCTATTTTGCAGTAACCATGATTTGGTGGAATTGAAATTTATTTATTATGAGTTTGTAGTTACAAATCTAAAATCCTTCCTCAATAAATTGCTGCAGATTTTAATAGTTCTTAAAGTTGGGAACTTCTTCCTAATTTATAATACAAATTCCTTCTGTTATTATCCAATTTCTTCTTACTTCCTTCTCAGTGGAGATAATGGAGATGGAGAAAAGCAGGATATTGACCATTAAATATAAATCTTTCTTATATCTGAAGAAAATTTCCAAGTTAATTTTTTTAATTTAGAAAGTATAAAACCATACTTTTCAAATCACTAATTTCTGCTCCTCTTCTATCAGCCTTTGCTAAACTTTTATACTTGTTCTTCAAAGAGATGTCCTAAAAATAGGAATTCTTAACCTTTTTTTCATCATGGCCCCATCTGACAGTCTGATAAACCCTAAGGATCTCAGAGTAATGTTTTTAAATGCATAAGCAAAATACAAAAAATTACAAAGGAAATAGATTATAATGAAATACAATTATTATTACTGCTAGCAATAATAATAATAATCATAATAATATTTTTAAAGTTTCCAAAACCCAAGTTAAGAATTCCTAGTCTAGAGAATCTTGCATCTTGTACTTATGTTAATAAAACTTAAGATCATCTTTTCTTTAAAACAAATAACAACAATAACAAAAAACCAGGAACTCTACATTTCTAACTCATTTCTTCCAACATCAATGTTGGGGGGAAAATTTCTTTCAGTCTCAACATACTGGTCTCCAATAAAGAAATCTGCAATTGAAAATGCTAAATCTAACCATATTTGTATTTATGATCATTTCCATTTCTTAAGTTATAAACACTAAAGAACTCTGAAATCGTTTTACCCTCATATAATAAAAATCAGAACTATTTAGTAAAAGATAGAATCTGGGATGAAAGGACTCTAACTACTGTCATTTCTTTTTTGCTGAGGAAATTAGGGTTAAATAACTGGAAGTGTTAAGTGTCTGAAGCCACATTTGAACTCAGGTACTCCTGATTTCAGGGCTGGTGATCTATCCACTGCACCACCTAGATGCTCCTGAAATTTCAAAAGTATATCAACATAAGGCCATCATAGTCATTAAGTATAAGTCCCGCCAAGCAGAGGCTAAAATCTTTTGGAGTATATAAATTCCTAGAAACACAGGTTGGTATCCAATTCACAACAAATAATATAGGACTTTGTTTAGCTGTATTTACCATGAGTATGACTGGAGAAGATAATAAAAAAGAGTCTATTTATTTTCAAAACATAACATGAATAGAAAAAATAAGCATTTTAATCAGTGAAAGCTAATGGGTATAACATTCCCAATGTTACAATACACTTTGACCATAACATACCCAATATTACAAATACTTTGATTACAGTAATTTTCATTCATTTTTTTTTTTTTACTTTATATTATACTATAATACATAGTATGTTCTGGTTTATTACTTTTTTAAAATTACTTTTTCATCACACCTTAATGGTACATTTATACTTAAGGGGAAGGGGAGAAGGCTACTGTTTGTCATTCCCCATTACAATAGTGATTCAAGATAAAATGAAGACAAAATTAAAACTTCCTAGGTACATATGATTTTGTCCCTGGATTGAGTAGGCATTCTAACCTAAAATTATATACCTTTCACTCTGGCTTACAGATTTTTTTCCCCCAATTAGCTAACACGTAAAGGTGACTGGCTTAAGGAAACCCAGAATAAGAAAATGAGAAGCTCAAAAAAGCCAGAAAGCAGTGTAGCAGAAAGAAAAGCTTTCCCCACCTTTTTTGCTTCTCAACTGGTTGTCCGTCTAATTTATTCTGTTTGAATACTATAAATGACATAGTGTGTTCTGTTAAAGTGACCTTTTCTTCTTTTGAAAGCTTGATTGATATGTTCAAAATATACTTGTGTTTTTTTTTTCCTTTTTTCCCAATAAAGGTAGTTAAAGAAGGAAGAAGTATAGCTACTTTAAGTAGCTTTAAGTTACAAGATCTAGAATATTGAGGTTTGTGGTCAAACAGCTGAAATGGCAGGATAAAGTAGGAGCAAAGAGGGATTAGATCCCTATTAGAGGGTATGAGAGTAGCAACAGCAGAAGGATGTATCAAGATTACTAGGATAATGCTTAGAATCTATGTTAAAGTCAAAAAGGGACATTGGAGAGAACAAAAGTTTTCTACACACTGGGCAGAACATGGCTCAGGTTTACTTTATATGATGCAAGTGAGCTATGATAAGTTTTGTTGTTTTTTTGTTTTTTTCTTCTTTTAATTTAACTTAATATTTTTAAGCACTCTGAAAGTCAGCAGAGCTGACATGGAAGACATGAATCTTGTCTGACTCTTACTGATCTCCTGACTGGATAGCTTAGCTCCTCAGAGCTCTAGCACAACATGCATTAATAGAGAGAATGGATTTATCTAGGCATTCTCCATATGAATGAAATTACAAGCCTAGTCCTAGATCAGATGAATACCTTCCTAACTTTTACCCTTTTCTTAGCAATTACTGAACACCCAAAAAGCACCTGAGACTTGAAATGAATGGATTAAAAACTGGGTTGCTTTTTGTTGTTGCTGTTGTTGTGGTTGTTCAAAGGATGAAAGATTTAGAAATGGGAAGTATGTAGTTTAATCCCTTCATTTTTAAAATGAAAACTGAGACCCAAAGACGTTAACTGAACAGCACCAAGCACAGATTGTGCCATAATATACACTTAATTAATGCTTGCTAATTAACTTACATAGATAGTAAAATTACAAACCCAGGATTAAAATCTAGGTCTTCTAACTCCATATGCAGAATTCTATCTACTATGTCATGGAGAGCTTTGACTTTAAATGCTGAGTGAATTTTCAGTATTTATCATTTTATATATACATTAAAGAACTTTGAAGACTGTTCTCAGGAATGAATGGACATTACTATTAATCAAGTAAATATACTGCTTAAAAACACATAACAGTTCAAATCAAATTACAGGCCACATTTTATTGTACAGAAATTCTGTTATGCTTCATGTTGCCTTAACAAGTAATGTATTGGTTATGATTTTAAGATCTTTTATGATAAAGGCATTTTAATTGTAACCAATATAACCCATAAGCCATAGGTTACTGTGCTATTATTAAGATGCCATAATTCTAGTTCCCAAAGTCAGAGTAGCAACTAAAATAAAAATCAAAAGAACTATTAAAAATTACATTTTTCATAATTAAAAGCATCAAAATTTTTTATTAAATGTCCTGCACAGAGCAGTATTCTACAGGAAGATAAGATGTTTAAACAAAGATAATGATTTCTTGACTTGTTGGAGGGATGGAGAGGAAATTTTTTTATAGAAGAATTACCTAGTTATAAGTTAAAGCTATCAAAATGAAGGATATTGTGAGAAGTATGAGCTAAGTCTATATCACAGCTATCCTGGCTGTGTTCCTTTTGTCTTACTATAAATATCTGAGATCCACTCCAGTGTACACATCTGACAAAACTGAAGACTATGAGTAGCTCATATATTTTTTTTTTTCCAGGACACTGCTTTATAGTTTAGAGTGAACATAAAGTAAGAACTAAAAAAAAGAAGAAAAAAATGCATCAATACAGAATATACAAACTTCACCTATCTAGGAATGTACCAGTCAGAAATAAGTCAGATAAAAAAAGAGATTAAAAAATCATAGACTAAAAATACAGCTTCATATACCAAACTATTGTTAGTGCCCCCTTTTCTGGTAACAGAGAAATGGGAAAACAACAACTGATTACCCTTTATTTGGGAAATAGAGAACAGATTTTGATATATGAATGGGTATATTATTAAACCATAAAATTATAAAGAATTTGAGGAATTCTTAAGCATGCTTAAATTTTTATGAGCTGGTACAGAGTGAAGTAACAGAAAAATGATTATAATCATGTAAATGGAAATAACACTAAAAAGAAGAATGATGCACCAAGTAATTTTAATGACTAATTTTGATCCTAGGGAATGAATAGAGAAACCCACCTACTTTTTAAGATGGGGAGTAAAGGAGGACCATGAGTTTGGAATGTAAAATTCATTCTCAGATGAAGTCCCTATGCTGGGAGGATTTGTTTGGCTAAATTATTTTTCTATATTGTGAAGGAAAACCCAATGGGGACCAGAAATGATAATGATTATAATAACAAAGGGCATGAATAAATTTTATTTTTCATTTTTTAAAAGAATACATACACAGTTTAAAGTCACTCTTGTGTTTCATACTAACATTTCCCCCACTATTTATCTTAGAAAAAGACCAAAGTTTTTCTGACAAAATTGTATCAATAAGATACAATTCATATTTTCAGATAACATATAGTCTTGTACATTTACATACAACATGATACAAAATATAAATACAATAGTGAAATACAAAACAAAGTACTATGTGTGGTTCAAAGAAGAAATATCCAAAAGTTACCTAAGAACAATCATGAAAAGCTTCATGAGGAAGATTAGATAAAAATTCAAGAAGAAATGAGAAAAAAAAAAGTATTCTAGCCATAGAAAATATTATGATATAAAAAAAGAGAGATTTGGATGGGGTAAGGGTTGGGTTGAGGGTGAACAAAATTTTGTGTGTGTGTGTGTGTGTGTGTGTGTGTGTATGTGTGTGAACATCATAGGCAGGGGAAAGTAATATGAGAAAGGCTGACAAGCCCTAGATTTTGGAGGATATTGAATGTCAGGCAAAAGAGCTTGAATATTATTTGTTAGTTATGAGAAAGGCATTTAAGATTTGTAAGCAGAGGAACAACATGACCAAATCTAGTATTAGGAAGACTACTTTGTTAGCAAGAAAGATGGCTTGGGGAGGTGGAAAAATTAGAAATGGAAAGATCTACTAAAAACCACTGATATAATGCATATGAGTGATAATAAAGATCTCATACGGATGGTGGCAGGGTAAACATAGAAGATAGATAAATGTGAGAAGTGATGTAAAGGGTGAATCTGTGAGGAAAGATGTTGTGACTGGATGTAAGAAGTGTCAAAGAGGGAGGTTTTAAAGGGAATTCCCATATTTCAAACATGGCAGTATAAGTGAATAATGGTACCACTACAGGAACACAAAAATAAGAAACCAGAAGATTTAGGGCAAAAAATAATACATTTATGATAATTTTGAAATAAGCATAAGATGATATAAAAATAAAGATGTCCAAATTAGAGTTGGAGACAATAATCTAGAATTCAAATGATAGATAAGGACTGCAGACATAGATTTTTAAGATATCTATGTAAAGATGGTAGAACTGAATTACTAGGCATGAATGAAGTTGTCAAAAAGTATAAGAATAAAAAAAAATAGAGATTTTGGGAGACATGTTCATCAAAAGCCTAGGAAGATGAAAAATCAGGGGGAAATGCTCACAAATACCTCACTATTATTGTTATCTCAAGTAATCTCTTCCCCAAATTTAATCCATCTATATTTTTTATAATAATCTTAATGATAAAATTATTTTTCTTTATAAACAATATAAATTCCCCCTTTGATAACTCATTTCTCCTTTATGTTATGACTTATTAGCTTCCTGCATCTTGCTCATATGTTCACACATCTTGTCTCACAATTGGCATGAAACTTAATTAATAATGTGTAAAGCCCAAGCCAGCTAGCAAGTGAGAGATATAAATATGGTCTTTAGCTTCTTTTAATTTCTAATACCATTTGTGTTAAATACTGTGGAAACAAGTAAATAAAATTATTAACAATAACAAATGAAAAATACTACATGGTCAACTCAGTTTAAGAACTGATTAGTTTGTGAACTGTTCCTAATCTACACTCTTCTTTCTTTCAATTCCCACCATTTTCATGGGTCACTTTGGTGTTTATTGGCACCTGTGATAGGGGATGAATAAAAGAAAGGGAAAAGAAAGACATTTTAATTCAAGCTATAAACTTATGTAAATGACACTTATATTTTGATATGAATACCCCAGGCCAGATATACAAAGTGAATATCAAATTTGTTTTGACTGTAGATCCAATTCAGACCACCACCAGCACTTCTTACAGTAGCAGCCAAACATAATAAGAAACATAAGCAACCAAAAAACCTCACATAAAACAAACCCCAAAGAATGTATGCAGAAGCTAAATAAACAGTTGAGCCCACCAAACATGGGCACTTCTATGGTTAAACAGCAACCACCTGCCAATTCCAAATAATTCAACACCAGGAACTGGCTGTGAGAGTCCCTGAGCTAATGTTAGTCACAGTTCAGTCTTTCTGTACTTTGAAAATTAGCAATAACAATCTCAAATATCATATGGTGCAGGACTTATAGAATAGAGTAATAAGACAATTTTTAGTTGGAGTAACATCCTTGCCTAACTCACAGAATAAGTACTTATATTGGACTATCTTGATTTTTTTGTTCTATTACGCTACAAAATAGAGAATCTTCCATATGTTAAGAAATTAATTAGGTAAATTTTAATTTTTCATAGATATATACAATATGCCTGAAATATTTAACTAAAGTATTTATGATTTAAAAAACTGACAATTCTGTCTCACTTGGGAGAAATATGGGAATTCCATATGTTGAACAGTGAAATATCATTTGAATTTTACTATTCAGAAAAAATGTAAATCAAGTTTAATTCACTATAAAATATGTACTATATGGAATCAGTTATTTATCTTTCTTTTTGCTTTCTGCTTTTCATGTTTGGACTACTTAAAGGTATAAGGTTAAGAATGAAACAGATATTCAAAATGTGGCATATAATTGACTGGTTACACTATACTATAAGTATCTGTCTCTCATTCAATCTGATAACATGTCAGTCACTGGAAGAACATCTAGAGACAGTAGGTGATTATGATGGAAATAGTCTATGTTACTATTTCTAGGGTAAGAAAATTTGAAGTTATACTTACATATATATTGACTTATCATGTTAACTAATATTGATGACAAATAATAAAAACAAATCACAAAATATTTCAAGTCACAAGGCACAGGGATAATGCATGAATTTTCATTTTCTAGAAATTTATTGAGAAAGACACATCTACAATAATATATATTCTCCCAATACATTTTAACAAAGTATTTCGGACCAGTTGCTTCGCTTAAAAAAGTTATCATAATCTACCAGGAACCTTTATATATTTGATTCTAACTCAAAGTATAAGCATGAGACTATAGGCCCAAAATCTAAAAATAAAATAAATAAATGATTCCAAGAAAGTATTAAAAATAAGAGCTCTAATTTTTGTTTCTGTTTATACCTGATATGGATTCTCTTTGGATAATTTGCTATCTTAATATTCATAAGCAGGAAATTTTTTTCAGACACTGAAAATTATTTTTAATTTATGTATTAAGCACATAATGAAAACTGACCACAAGATTAAGTGGGGGGGGGGGGGGGGGGAAGCATTTTGGTGAAGAGGAGCAGGGAAAACTGGATAAATAAAATGCATATTAAGAACATACACTTACATAATGAAGCTAAGGAGAACCAGAAACCTCTAAAAATATTATGACAAAGGGATAATATTTATATATTTTTTAAAGTAGAGAAGCATCATAGAAACATCATAAGTTAGAAGAATTCCAAATTGATCTATGACATCAATCCCCAAAACCTCTAAGAAGACTCCAAGGCAAAAAAAAAAAAAAAAGGTGAAACAATGTTTCTAAGTATAAAAAATTATCAAACATATTAGTTTTAATCTTAATTAGAGTGAAATGTTTAGGTGTACACACAGACACACACATGTATATCAAGATACATAAAAATTTTAAAATAAGAGGTATTTATTAAGAACACAGGAGATAAAAAAGTAAAAGTTGGTCCATTTAATTATTAAGAAAAATAAATAACAGATAATACTGAGGAGAGTGAAATAGTTAACATCTATTTTGCTTCCAATACGAAAGGCACTGTTCAAATTCACGAATGAAAACACAGAAAATGAAGATAAAATAAAGCCAAAGCAGGTAATGGAATATTTATCCAGTCTGAATGTTTTCAAATCATCTGGGGCTGATGAAACCTATTTAAGTAATGTCTTTAAGAAGCCTCAGAGAGAAAGAGAGAGAAATGGCTATATTCGAGAATTCATAAAGAACTGGCAAAACCCAACTAAAAATGTTGTTATTTGTGTCTCCCCCCACAAAGAGAAATCCCTTAAGATATATAACAAGATAGCATTTCTTATATTCTTCACCGAAAACCTTCAATCTATCAAGTGGAATTGATTTTGAGATTAAATAATTTTAAAATACATTGTTTTTGAGGTGAGGAGGGAACAGAAGGGATTTTACATACATACATGTATACATACACATACACACACACACAATAGTGATTTATGCTTGTAAATCAGTTCTCTTCTGTTTATGTTTAGCTCTGAAGACTGAAAACAATGAGAGATCAACTGGAACAATAACAATTCATACTTTATTAACCAGAACTTTTGACTGCTTCTGTTTTTGCAACAAGTAAAAAAAAATTACTATTCTAGCAGGCACTGAGAAAAAGACTAATATAGACTAATACTGAAAAAGTAGAATTTGAAGATATTTGTGAATTACTGACCAGTTAGCCACTGGTCAGTACCCTAGAAAGATTCTGGGTCAATTCATTAAGAAAAAAATCAACTTTTAAACTTGAGGAAAATAGCAAGCTACTAAGTAACAAATTATGAGGACACATGATGTATAAATCATGGCAAACAAGTCAAATACCTTTCTTTGGGAAAGTAATCTAAAGCAGGGAATATGTATGTGTGATATAACATGAATTTCAAAAGACTTTCAATATTGTTTCATACATTAACCTCAGTGCTAAATTCCTAAAATGTTATCTAAATGTAATGGGTGGAAGAATGTTTTGAATTGGCTGTGAAACTATTCTGAAGTATGAGTAATGGCTGAAAATTATGGGAGGAATTCTCTGAAGAGTTTTCAATTCATTCTCTAAATAATCTGGGCTACAAAAACAATGTAGAGGTAAGCATATTCTTTGGTTACATGGAATTAAATCTAAAATGGCATAAGGAACAAAATTTTTCACTGGATAAACATGAATTAGAAGTTAGAAGATCTAAGTTCCAAATAATTTAATTGTGGTGTAATTTGAAATAAGTCAATTCACTGACCTCTTAGTTTTTTTTGTTTTTTTTTTTAATCTATAGAGTAGGAATAAGATGGATGAGGAACACCAAGGAAGTCATTGTGACTGAACTGCAGAATATGTGGAGAAGGATTAAGGTCTAAGAAGGAAAAAGTAGGTATAGGGCCAATCAGAAGATTTTATTTCTGATTCAGGGATTAATAGGAAGCTACTAGGAGTTTACTGAATGAGGAGATGGGAGTGGAGAGAGATCAATATGATCAGCTCTGCACTTTGTTTAGAGTCAACCACTCAAAGACTTGGTTTCTTCTTTTATAAAATTGGAATAACAATAAATGTTTCATTTACTTCAAAGAGTTATTGTGCAAATTAAGAGAAAATTATTTAACAATGTAGAGAGGAAATATAAAGTGTTATTTTTAGTTTGTTATTATGAAAAGACATATTGACATAAAGAAATGGAGAATAGTCTAAGACTGAAAATAAAAGTAAATATTACAAATTTTAAATGAATAAAGGGTAGTTAAGCAGTCACTTATGAGTAAAGAAAACCAGAAATTAATAAAAATCTTGGAATGGGAAAATTAGATTTTATATCAGAGATGGTTTCAAAGCTGAGAATTTCTTTGACAAAAATAAAGAAAAACTGAATTTTAACTGATAGTGTATTGAGCCCATGATTATTTAAACGCATTTTATTTGGTTCATTTTCTAAAGTGCCAAGTATCTACGAAGTCTTATTCAGATTTAAGCAAAACTTTTGATTCCTCCTTACCTGATGATTATAACAAGAAACCATGCTTAGACCACATACAACTTGCTTAGTGTGTTCTGATCAACAGTATTAGCTTCATTAATGTAAATAATTATATGAAGAAGTATAAGAGATATTAATTAAGAGATCTGTTAAATGAAGAGGTCCAGAACTCTGGAGAAGTATACTTGAAACAAAGTGTTAACTCAGTGGAACTGATGAGATGATGGTTCTCTAGTTCACATATATACTTAGTACTTAGTATGGTGATGTAATGGTTCTCTAGTTCACATACATTCAGTATGTTGCAATGATGTAATTTTGCTAAAGCATATAAGGGCTGAGAAGGACTGGAAATGAGACATTTACATTTTTGACCATTCTCCTGATGGCTCTCTTGCCTTCATCACTTCTCCACCTAAAGACCAAGGACTATCCAAAGGACCCCCAGACAGCTAGCCTGAACATTACAGTTAAAGATCAAAAACAAGGGGGAAAAAAAACCTCAAAAGGGGAAATGACTAAGCAATGTAATTGCTCAAAAAAAAAAAAAAAAAGCCTAATAGACAACACTTATAATGATTTAAAGTAATGCCTATTCTGATTTTGGTTTAATGGTCAACCCTTAGAATGGTCATCCTTTAGTGTGTGTGTACATTTATATATATAATCTTGCAAACATACTATGGAGTAGCAGTGAACTGAACTCATAATTGAAAAGGAGAAAATTTTAGGCCATATTGCATTTGGAAAATTGTATAGAGCTTTTGTAATAACCCCAAAGCTATTTCTTAAACAAAAGGCCATCCTTTAAAAATCAATATTCTTCTCCCGGCATTATATAGTGGTGATTTACATATCATAGTTTTTTTTTTTTTTAAATCACATTGAAAATAATACAAAGGATAATGGATAAGAAGCAGAGACTGGGACTGAGTAGGCTACAACATTTATCTACTAAGCATTACAGTGAGAAAAATCAGAACAAGGGATCATCAATAGATATAAGACCAGAAAAGGAGATGGACTAGTTAAGAAACAAAATTGAAGAGTGATCAATGGATAGCTCATGAGGTACCTTCATAAGCATTCAATATATCAAGAAATCAAAAAGACTCTTGAAACATTACATGGCTTTCCTATGGAAGATTTATTAGAAAATATCAACAAGGACTACATAGGATGAAGAGGTATTATTTGAGATTTGTTATTTTTAGAGGTATGCCCACAATGAAGACATCAAAGATTCATCAATAAGTCATAGGAAAATATATATTAAATATGAATTGTAAGCACAACATAAAAATTCCTACTGCACATGAGTATATATACTGTGTGTGCATATACATATACATGCTCAAATACTTCTGTGTCCTCTGATTTAAATGTTTCCTCCAATAATGCAGATCACAACCAAGATACAATGACTCATCTTGCGTGACTCTTGTCAAAAGGGATGTCCACCTATATGCCTGCAGTGATATTTTTCTTAATTTATCTTAATGTTAACTACATCAGAGAATTCAAGCTATCTATTTGTTATAGTTCTTTGCTCTTATTCCATTGCCAACCCATCTTTTTTATTCTCTGAAAAATTTCCCTGATATCTTTTCATCTGGTCCTTCTTTTAAGTTCCTTATTTGTTATATATTGAATACTTATTTTAAATTGTTTAGTGACTTTACTGTTCCATGATTCACAGTCACATGGGATGTGTAGAATACTACTATCTAAAATAATAGAACTCTGTTACTGGAAAAAGTCTAAGAAATTTTCCTAAAAATTAATCCAAACAACTTAATAAAAAACTTTATTGCTAGTAAGGATAGAGGATAAGTGACCTCTAAAGTAACTGATACATAAACACATAGCAAAAAATATATGCAGTGTGGTCCAAATTAGTATGAATAATGAAGTCATCTTATGAAGTGGTTGCATGCATTCAAATTAACACTATTCGAAGTTATGTTCGTGTATAATATGGTAATTGTTTCCACTCCAATGGAAACATGCCGTATGAATCATAATAATGTAACCTCTTTACAGGATTCATTATTCAGATTAATCGGGACCTAAACATAAAAAGAGAACTACACTGGGAATCTTCTTACTCTGGCTTTGCCATTAACTGGGTGACCTTTTTTTTTCTTTTTGGTTTTTTTTTTTTTTTTTTTTTTTTATTTAATAGCCTTTTATTTATAGGATATATACATGGGTAACTTTACAGCATTAACAATTGCCAAACCTCTTGTTCCAATTTTTCACCTCTTACCCCCCCACCCCCTCCCCTAAATGGCAGGATGACCAGTAGATGTTAAATATATTAAAATATAACCTAGATACACAATAAGTATACATGACCAAAACATTATTTTGTTGTACAAAAAGAATCAGACTCTGAATTATTGTACAATTAGCTTGTGAAGGAAATCAAAAATGCAGGTGTGCATAAATATTAACTGGGTGACCTTAAAAAATATACTTAATCCCTCTAAGTTTCACTTTGTTCATCTATAACATGAGACAGTAAATTAGAGTCTTAAGATATTATTCAGCTTTTAAAATTTTCTTCTATGATTCTAAGTCTATATAAAAAGAAACAATATATATGCACATGTATAAGAATAACTATAAAGTGTTCATGATATTAAACTTTTTTTGGGGGGGGGGGTTAACCTAGAAATCAAAATGAGCCTTTGCAGAGTGAAAATGAATGCTTTCTTTTAAGGTTCCCCCCTAGTTTTTGTTAGCATTGCAAACTTTTCATATGTACTATATTTGTTTCTCTCTCTTTTTTTTTTCATGTGTTAGTTGTGGGTGGTAAATTAAAGCATTCAATGACTACCTTCACACTAAAATAAATTTAAGGATATTTTTAGATATTACTTTAAAATATTTTGGACTTTTTTTATATTAGTACTTAAAAAGTACTTTTTTTTCCACTTTATGCCTTTTTAATTTATAGTAATATCTAACAAATTTAAATAATAAATACACCAACCCAGTAATTTTAGTGAACTACTGAGCTACTGGTAGTAACTGGCAAATTAGAAAAAAAAATTTCCTGAAATAAGCATTATAATTACAAAATGCAATCCCTTAATACATGTTCCCTGTCAAAACTGTATACCCTATATGTGCTTCAGAATGTTCCATGGAGTTTAAAACAAGCAATGGTTTTCAAAAAAAAAAAGCATTATAAAGAATTCTCATAGCTTCTTATTTCATGTAAGGCTGTTCCCAAACACATCATTTAACTGATGTGCATTACAGAAAATATCTTGCCTTGGAAACACTTCAAACAAGGCAAATTCCACAGGAGACAAGGCTACTGACTAACACATTGCAGCAATATGACCTCTTGACCGAAACTTTTCTGAATGTGCATCACAAAAGACCCTTGACACCTGTCATTTTCAGACATTAATAAAAACATTTCCAAAGAATACTACAATAATGCTGAAGCAGAAATAGGAGAAACTAGATGTACTTTGGTTCAACATTTCAACAAATTTTTGCCCCTACCCCTCAGGCTAAGCATTTTAATTTCTGACCTATTCTTATTCATTTTAAGCACCAGAAAACTTCTAATCCTGATATAGCAGACATACTTAAGTTCATCACTTTTTTATGGTTCCTTCAAGCACAACTGTTGCTTTCATTTAGATCTAAAGAACAGGTCTTCCACACCAAATATTTTACAGGATCACTGAAGTAGCTAAGTTTACTTTAATATTTAAAAGGATTCTAGGCATTTTAAGAAAAAGGTACACTTTTGGAAATTCTTTTAAAAAATATATCAAGCCCTTGGATTGCCATAGTAATTGAACGGTCCTTTTGCTTCCAAAACCCCATTTGTTGGCAACATCCATATGATAATTTTGAATGAACAATGGATCTGGCCTCAGAGTAATCTGGGTTCCAATTCCAATTCCTCCATTTACTGGGAGACTTTATGTGAGCTCTTAGCCTCTCTCTCTGTCCCACTGCTCTGCTGTGCACCAAGTGGCTCATTACATTTGTGCTGTCTCCAGCCAGCCTCAACTTTGCTACTTCCAAAGCTTTGCCAGTTTATTCCCTTCCCATTCTCTACCCATTGGTATATTATCTCTGTGACTGCACAAACCAAATCACTCTGGCCACTACCCAGCAACAGATTTGGTCTCCTCCTATTACAAAGTAAGCTCCTTGAGGGCAGGGGATATCTTCCCTTTAGTATTTTTTATTCCCAGAGCCTAATTTAGAACAGAGAAAGCACTTAATGCTTCATTCATGTGCTCACTCTTGTTTATCAATCTGAAAAATGAGGGGATTGGAGTAAGTGATTTCCAGATTTCCTCCTGGTTCTAAATTCCTGATCCTATTATCTTGTGAGCTAAGCCTTTAAACACCCGTTTTTGTTCCCTTTTTGCCAGGACTCAGTGGTTTGGCAATAAAGCACATTTACAATCTCACTTCAAAAGGTAAAATAGCACAGTATAATACCTCAACTTACTTTAAAAGTAGACTATATAAATATACACATACACATCTACAAACATATATGCATGTATTGACTATATGTTCATATATACATGTCTGTTATATATATATATATATATTTATGCTCATGGTGTATGTATATATATATATATATACACGCACACATATACATGTATATATATTTACACATACACATCATTAGAACCTAAGACTATACTAAGATGTTGAATCTCAAATTAAACATGAAGTCCAAAGGTAAGATTTTTTTATTATTCGAATGTGCAAATGAACAAATATTGTTGCAAAATGAACCATATAAAAATGTTAATATATTTTACCGTAGCCCTTACATAAAATATCTATTTCTTTACTCTTTAATTGGTACTGTTAAAATTGATGTCTGCCCAATTATGATACATATTAACTTGTCTATCTGATTTTCAATTATTTTTTTCCGATTCTTCATGGTCCCATTTGGGGTTTTGTAGGCAAAGATTCTGGAGTAGTTTGCCATTTTCTTTTCCAGCTCATTTTACAGATGAGGAAACTGAGGCAGAGGGTTAAGTGATTTACACAGGATCATACAACTATTATGTGTCTGAGGCTGCACTTGAACTCAAGAAATTGAGTCTTCCTGACTTCAAGACTGGCAGTATACATTATGTTACCTAGCTGTCATTAATCTGATTGGTATTACTATATCCTATTACTTTTTATATAAATAACTTACTTGCAAGAATAAAACAACCAAACACTTTCCACTTGTCTTCAGATTTAATCGCTATTCTTGCAATAAGGCAACATAACAATGGATATTAAACACAATTCACAATTCTGTCATCTTTATTTTTCACTTTTGAAGGGGGTGGAGCAATTGGGATTAAATGACTTGGCCCAGAGTCACAACATTTAAGCTAGTAAATGTTTGAGACTGGATCCACTGGTTTGACTCCAAGGCTGTTGCTCTATGTACTGTGCCACCTACCTATCCCTCTAATTCTATTTATAAAACACATTCCTGCTGATAACAAGAACAAAAATGAGGATAATTTATATTGTTTAAATTGTCAAAAAGCTTAGAAAAATCTCAGATTCTGTTGCTCCTCACTATCTTCAATCCTTGATTATTTCTACTCAGTTCACCGAGTTTGTACTATGTCATTTTGGATTAACCATGCCTGGAAAACTACCAGTAAGAATGCCAAGCAATAAACTGCAATATTGGCCCTATGAAGTCTGACTGTCCTGTTCAAGTTTTTTTTGAATTTCTTCTAATTTAAGATTATTTTGCTTTTAACAATGGGTATCTAATTGTTAACATTTTCCATTTGAAACAGAGTAGGCAAATTCAAAGATCTGATTGTACTTTCACTAAGAATATTAATAATAGTAAAAGTAAAAATATTAATAATAATGAGAAAAGTGACATCTGGGTGTCTCAAAATGTAAAAAAAAAAAAAAAAGGTAATATATTTTCAATTAAGAATAGGTACATTGTATTTTTTCTCACCAAGTCCAATAAAACACTTCCCTTTTACTTTCTCATCACTTTCTCAAGCATACATCTTTGCTTTAAGACACACTTCAGTGACATACTCCACTCTAATGTTGTGGGTTTAACCTTAGTGATTGAAATGAAATGACTATTTGTGTCACTTTAAGGGTAACAAAGGAAAGAAGATCTGGAATAGGAGAAAGCATTAACTTTAATTTTGAAATACAGGATTTTTTTTTCCTATTTAAATCATACTTTTAGAGTTATTTAAATGTCATCTTATCACATTTACTATATTTCAGTGACACTCTGGGTACAACTATCGTATGAGTTACTTTGCATCTCAGGTATATTAAAAACTAAGGCTTATAACTCAGCTTTGGAAATTAGTTTAGGAATCTTGGAAGATAGAAATTCTGAGCCCCCAAACCCATTTTTATTTACTGGATTTGCTAGAAATCCATTTGGTTCTTATTAATATATGGAGTTTTTTTTAAACTCTGAATTTAATTTTTTCCTACTATTAACCATTACAGTTACTTGCCTAGTTTCAAAATATTTTAGAAAACCAGATATTTTATTCTTAAAATAAAGATAGTAAAAGGAACCAAAGAGTTTTATGATACCAAATTTACCAAGTTCATAATACACAAATACATGAAATACAGTAATTGAGATTTATTTAATGTATACACTGTGAATAGAGAAATTTCAGTGCTAAATCCTGTCATAAATCTCAACTGAGGCTCATTTTTATAATTGAAATCAAACTGAAATAATTATGTAGTAGCATTACAGAGGTAAATAAAAAGCATGTACAATTTCTAATTTAGAATAATACTACCCTGTAGATTTTTAGATTGAAGATGTAGATTCCCTAACCCTTTGGAATTATTTGGTATTATAGCTTCATTTTTTGCTTTCTTTCACCCCCCCATTCTCTGGCTCCTAGTAGCTTAAGAAGCTGTCTAGAATGGCCCAAGTAAGTCTGTCTTCACTGTGGGTACTGTCCCATCTTCCTCAGACCCTAAGTCAATTTAGAATCTATATCAAGATTCCCTCCTTTCTTTACCCCAAGAACTCAAGGGTGCTGGACTGCCCTTCTACCTCTGTCAGGATGGGAACTCACCAAATCTATTCATTTTAATGAGACAGAGGACTAAAGGGCCATATTGTCAATTTTACCAGTGCTTCCAAAGATCCTTCGGGTCTTATCATCTGCCCTATCTCAATATCTTACAGACCACCAGGACTGTCATTTGGCATAATGATGAAATCTAAGAACAACTAGGCCATATTATTTGCCCTGACACATCACTCATAGGGCTTCCAGGTTCTTCATTTCATTATAAAATTGTACTTTCCTCTATATGTTGTCTCCCCCAAATAGAACATGGACTTTCAGAGTAGGACTATCTAGCCTTTTCAGTTTGTATCCAGATAGCACAGTGCTCAACACAAAGTGATTATTTATTTTTAATGATTTCTTTTTTAATATACTTTTTAATTATTTCATATCTTTGTATAAGAGAATAGCAAAGACAAACCTATCTTTTATTGCATGTTGAGATACAGTAACTAGCATTAAAATGAAGTTTTGCTGCTAAGGCAAGTCTTAGGTAGATCGATTTACTTGTTTTATGGAGTAAAAAACCTGTATAAATACTTGATTGGAATTCTTTATATGTGTATCATCATACAACATCTCTTCTTATTTCAAATATACAATAAAAGTAACATAAAATATATAAATAAAGAGATGTAAACTGAAAATTAAGAAGAGTTAGAAGAATTAGACATAGTCAAATCTCTATCTTTCAGGGTAATATATGATCTCTTTACATTACTCTGATTGTTATGAAACATTCTTAAAGATTGAGCCAAAATCTGCTTTTCTTTAACTTTCATTCAATAGTCCTATTTCTGTTCTCTGGGTCCTAACAAAATATAACTTACTCATTTTCCACATAACAACTCTTTAGATATTTGAAATTAACTACCATATTTAGTCTGTCTTTCTTCTCTCAGCTAAATATAGACAACTCAAGGACTACTGGCAAAAAGATTTAATAAATTGTAGCTAACCCCTCCAAAAACTAGCAAGAAATGCATTAAATAATTTCCTTTAAAAGAGAGGAAAATAAATAGATTTCTACAAGGAATACTTTACAGAAAAATAAGGAAAGGAGCCTGGAAAATGAATAAACAACAAAAAAAGAGATCCCATTACAATGAATAAATATTATAGGGTAAAAGAAAGTGGAGAGAAAATATTAGAAGACATTGACAAAAGAGCAATAATAACAAAAACTAGACCTCACCCTCAAATTACTGTAGGACAATTTTAAACACCAAGGATAGTTTAGATGTTGGATTATAGAATAAAAGGAAGAAACAATGAAGAAAAATAAGATTTCTTAAAGGAGAATCAAAATTGAACAAAAGAAATGATTTAAAATAAATGATGGGAAATCTCCCCAAATAACAAATGTTCTATAAAAGAAGTTTTCAGATTTCAAAGTGAAAATGGTAAAATAAAGAAAGACTATTAAGATAAAATCAAAAGATGGGAAATTTGGAAAAACATGAAATCTAAAGTCAAAGTGAAGGAATATTTACTGAGAAAACCTAAGTAGTACATAAAAATAAGATGATTCAGAAAATCATACAAAATTCATCCAGAAATATTTAAAATAAAGGATAAAAGCATGGGCCAATGGAATCTATAGGACATGAACATGGAGGCATTCCAAACTCGTATCATCCAGAAATGTCATTGCCAAGATCCCTAGTTTCAACATTAAAGAAAAAAAATCTTACAAGCAGGAAAAATTATAAATATCATTCAAAACTCAATCATATAAATTCTACATATCATTCCTGACCTTGACCACAAAAAACATTTTTAATGACTTTAATATGATATTGAAAAAAATGAAACTTTCTGTATCACAGAATTATAAGTTCTACACAGATGAGCTTAATCATCAATAGGAGAGGATGGAGAACACTCTGAATCATTCTTAATGAAGAAATCAAAATAAGACTGAAATCTGAAATGAATAGGATTTTGCTATATAAATTACTAAAATACAAAAAAAAAAAAAAACCCTTAAAGATAATTAAGTTCATTTTCATGTTAACTCCAGGCACTATCTCTTTTATGAGTCTCACCTTCTTTGATAATCATTGAGAAAACAAAGAAAAAAAGATTTATACATACAGGCCATGAGGGGACTTTATTAAATATGTCCCAGAGAATGGGAATGCTTAGTAAGGGGCAAGATTCAAATGACTATTTTTTATAATGTAGTACCACAAGTGAATTTGATTCATGTTTGGGTTGAACAAAAGAAGCAGCAGAGCTGTTTTCTCTATGTCTTAACCTGTCAGAACATTATTAAGAAAGCAGACTAATGAAGACAAATCATGACATCCCCAAGTAGGGGAAAATATAAGAAGTTAATAGGATCTCAGATTTAGGAAGGTGGAAAGGACTTTGGCCAGAATTCGATCCAAACAACTTGTTTATCAGATGGTGGAATGAGCTCAGAGGAATAAGGAAGTTTGTTTCAGGTCCTCTGAGTAAAGAACATAGAAGCCAAGATTCAAGCATGCTTCTTTTGACTTCAGATCTAGTATACAATCTACTTTTTGAAAGGGAGATCGAGAAAGCTGCCTTCTTTCTATATTGTTATTTCTAAAAATGAGGTGTTATACCTGAAGATCTTTCAAACTAATGAATGGGTACAGTAGGAGAGATCTACAGCCAGTATTGTCTGAGATAAGCAAAGTGACTGCTTTTTGGAATTCTCACTTTCCTTCATCTGAGGGTCATTGAGAGATGACACTGACAGGCAAAGTCCATGTTATTTTTGGACCCTTTCTATAAAGGTTATGTCAAAAAGTAGACTGATGGAAAATGGGAAGACAGTTAAGGAAAGGATTGTGACATTTTTTTTTTTTTTTTTAACATTCTCATTTCCTTCAACTGATGCTCATATGGTATGGATTTGAGTCACTTAATGATCCTGGGTCACTCCTAAATAAGCTCCAGCTTATCAATATCTCCTTGAAAACATGATACTAGATTATCATGGTAGAAAACATGACATAAAATATAAAATCTGTCTACAAAATACTTTCTCATTATAACCCTCTATATTGGGGGGCAAAGTCTCCATTATCTTCATTGAAAAAAATGAAAAAGAGGAAGAACGAAAGAAATTGAAACAGAGAGATTAATGACATCCATTTTCACATCACTTGGAAGTACTAAATCTAGGTTTCAAACCCAAATATCCTGACTGCAACCAAGTCCAATGTTCCATCAACAAGACTGGATGTAATACTTCTGATGAAGTCTTTCTAGGCAAGGTATAAAAGCCCTATTACTTTCCTCAGTTGGATATATGCTTTTGATAGCATAGTCAAAAATAGAATTTGTTTTTTGGTTGTCTCATCCTACTATTCACTACAATGAACAATGAGGAAGAAAACAAACAAGTGGCTTGTAGAGAATAAACAGATGAATCTAACAACTTCCTCTTTCTTATTTCATATGAACTTTGGAACTATTTATAATAATCCAAGCCTATAAAGTTCTTTATTATCTTCAGAAGAAATATATAATCATGTAAACTTATAAATAACAAAAGTTTTAAAAGGTTCTCAGAGAATATTAAATATTTTATTTATTTCACTAAGAAGAAAATGAATCCAAATGTTCATGTTTAACTCATGCTTATTTGTGAAATAAATACATTGTACTCTACAACTCAATATATAGGATTGATACAAATAATTTTAAATATCACTTTTTTATAGCTGCCAATAATAAGAGACTGCAATAAGTGCTTGGAAAGAGAAAAGTGGAATGAAATATATAGTGCTTTCATTATTTGTTGTGTTTATTACTATTACCATGTTCAGATCTGTCTATGTCACTCCTCTCATTCAATAAATTCCAGTGGTTCTTTACTGTTTCTAAGATACATTACTCCCCTTCTTTTACCTAATTTGGCCAAGTGATACCACCTCTATTTAGCACAGTTTTCACAACTGTATGATGAAGATAATAATAGCACCTAATTTCTAGGTTTGTGATTTATTGATTAATAAATGATGATTTATAAGGGATACATTGTCTGTCTCGTCTGTTTATTTCTTTATCTCTTCCCCACTTACTGGAGTGTAAACTCCAAAAGAGAAGGAATTATAACTTATCTAAACTTTGTATTTCCCTCAAAATACAGTACAGTGCTTTCAAAACATTAGCTAGTTGATAAATATTTATTGAAGTTAATTTAATATCTGTCAGGATTATCATTCATTCTAATTTACATATTTTATAAGCTACATTTCATCTAAAAAGTCATCGCTTTTTAAAATAAATTAATGAAAATATATGCGAATTTTGTAAATAAGAGCTGAACAGTAAATAAACTTCTATGATATCTATAGCTCTTCCAAAAGGTACATTTGGGAACAAAAAGGTTATTTCTATTTCTGATAGTAGGTATTTTGTTATTTCAATAAATTCAATACAATGGTTTTCTTAATTTTGGTATTCTCTTCATAATATTATCCAACAGAGCAATCTTTTATATATAATCTTGGAGGACTAGTGGAGAAAATATATTTAGTTTAAAACAAATAGAAGTTGCACAATGTAGCACACATAAAAGCCTGGTTCCAGTTTTCTATTAGCTATGTTGTTTGGTTTTACAAATGAAATCAAAATTTAAACTCCCAATTAGAAACACAACACACTTAAAACAAACATAAAAGGAAATGAATTGTGAAGTTGGAATTGATCCTAAGTTACATACTGCTGAAGACCAATTTATTCCTTGTTTAGAAAAGGGTCACCATAACACTTTTAAGACTGCAAGCCTACAGAAAATCTCTTCTTATTTACAGAGAATAAAAAAAGCACAAACTCATTTTCTTAATAAGCTTCTTCAGTTCTTCAAATAGTTCTAAGAAATGCCAAAGGCTTGCCTTAGTTAACAAGTACACAGATAATCCAAAGTACAGTGCAGTGTAAGCTAAATAGTATTTGATTCCCCCAAGATACTGTTGGTGGGATTTGAGCAGCTATATAAATGTATTCTAGGAATTCTTACAGTTCTGAGCTGAGCTCAAGCAGCTTTATGTGATGAAGTACTGGATTTGAAATTGACACAGAATTTTTTAAAAGGGCCTTTAGTTCAAGAAATGAAAACTTTGTTGTTCTTTGTATAAAAAGGACAACTCTATATACTATCTGAACTATACACTGAAAAAAGTAAATGCCACATATCAATTTGCTCTCATTTGAATAAATATGAGTAGTAAAATAACATAAAATGAAGTACTGGTAGTAAAATAAATGAAATCAATACAATTCACTACTTGTTCAGCATATATTTTAATATGATCAGCCAAGTGATATTTTGCAAAGTTGTATTAAACAAAATAAAACTACTAAATAATTGTTCACACATGGATGAACTGAATTTTATGAGATGAGAAATACATAATGTGCCAGTCTTGAAAAAATATGTTTCTCTTCTAAAAGGCTTATCAGAAAAGGTTGCATCAAATACGATCATCTAGGACTTTTGAAGAAGTAATTTAAAAATTAACTAATTTAGAGATTCAAGAGTGGAAGGGCTCTAACAGTTACTTATTCAAACACTATCATTCGCACTTTATGGACATACTCTATAATAGCTCTAACAAGTGATCACCTACCCTTTGCCTCAATTCACATAGTCTTGCTATGTCATGAAACAGTCTGTCCTATTTTTGCAGTTTTATTGGTAAAATTTTGAGTCAAAATATGCCTCCCTGTCTCTTCTAATCATTCCTGCCAGTCTTCCTCCATGGAATTATTTAGAAAAATGGTTATTCCAACTTCTTCTCCTCATACCTTCTCTAAGCAAAAGACCCCTAGTTGTTTCATGCATTTCTCATATATTTTGTTTCAAGTCTCTACACCTTTGTGCAATCCTTCAAATTGAAATTCGGACAGAATATGGCAGAAAAATAAGATTTCTAGAGTGTGTGCCTCTAGATACCAACTTATTCTTCCATAATAATAAATATACCTAATTGTACTATTCATGTCAATCCCTATGATATCATGTCTTTTTCTAGTGTTAACTTTGTTATATGATTCCAGTTATGATCAACATATCATAGTTTTGCTCATTTTTTAAACTTATGTGTCTAAAAGATAAAGTCAGGACTAGACATGTAGAAGGTTCCTTGAGTCACTTGTTCATTCAATCATGAACCAAATATTTGCTAACTGATTATCATGCATATGTTGTTATTATTCATCCTTCATTTTCAAAGGGGATCAATGATGTCATGATCAAATTTAAAGGAGGCAGAGTTGCACAAAATTGTCAGCTCCACTCTTTCTTCTAGTCACAGAAGGTCCATGGCAAGATAAAAGTCAAGATGACTGGTGATGATCTGGGCTGCAATGGATGACGTTGGCATCTTCAATGTCTGATCAAATTCTAAGTCATTTCCATGGCCAATGGAACAAATTGTTCTCATCTCATCATTCTGGAACTCTTCACATGCTTGTGGTAGACCCCTAAGACACCCCCTAACTTACTAAAGGGTTTGAAGCCTTTCGGTTACCCTCAACCTAGTTTAGCCTGTCTGCACAGACAAGGGTTTCATCACTGTGTATTCTATAGCTTGTTAGAGCCATAGGTATATGTAAAGTCTTGTGCAAAGTGCTATGGGAAACATAATGATGCTCAAAAAAAAGGATTTCCCCATCCAAAGATGATATATATTCCATTTGGAATAACATTTACTCACATACATATAAATGTATAGGTGTGTATAAACATATATATGTACATAGTGTAATATGTGATATATATGTGACATACATGTATATATCTGAATAATGCAAGTGATATTTATATCAACAGAAATTATCTGAATAGGTATGTGGTATTTCAATATGTTTTGGAAAGCATTCCAAAATCACAGATACATTGAAAATATTGTCTGTTCATGTAGACATATATTGTATTTAACTTATACTTTAACATATTTAACATATGTTAAATCTGCCATCTGGGGGAGGGGCTAAGGAGAAGAGAGGAAAAATTGGAACAAAAGGTTTTGCAATTGTCAATGCTGAAAAATTACCCATGCATATGTCTTGTAAATAAAAAGCTATAATAAAAATAAATAAATAAAAATAACCCAAAGTAAAAAAAAATATTGTCTGTTTCTCTTAACTACCCATGGCATTTCTAGTCTATTTATATAAATTTTATGATGGTTATTATATGAATAGACATGGTGTTTGTACATAAAACATCTTAAATACTATTTATTCACTTATTTTGACATTTCTTAGAATATGGAACCACTCATATTCCTCATAAGGCAGTTTCTCAAGGGCACTACTCTTCTTATCATGTGTTTCAAGGGCCAACCAGTTTTTAGATATGAGGGAGGGGAGGCTGGCATAAACCACATAATGTTAATTGCAGTTGGCCAGTCTTACAAAGATCAAAGAGCGATCCTCCAAATTGTCAGCAGTTCTTTGATCTTTTGATTTATCCACTTAGAATCCTATATAAGAAGTGCATGTATATCCTTCTTCCCATTGTACCTATGCGCTAGAATGGTTCTCTCATACTTCCTTCTCATATTGAACTCTTGTACAAATAATATCAATACCTCTAATCAAAGAGGATAGGGAATGACAGCACAAATTATAAGACTCTGAATGGATTATTTGAATGAAACCAGAGCCAAGAGTTATAAAAGACATCGTTTAAGGTATTCAATTGTTTATAACCAGGTCCTTTCTTGGTGTGACTTTTCTAGGTAATTAAGTAAACAGAAATGTCTAAATAGTCCATCTCTAATCATATCAAAATGTATCACTTCCTATTATGGTCAGTTTTTCTGCCATGCAGATCAAATCCAAAGTAGTGGCTAAAGGAGAGCTGTTTGGATAAAAATTGTTAGAATGATACCTCTGGTTGTTAGACTGCCATAGGCCCATGCTGCTTACCCTGATGTATTTCAGATGACATCCAATTTTAACAATTGTAGTTATTATAGGTCTCAAGGGAAATTTCCCAAGGATGGTGATAGAGTTAAGTTTTCTTTCTCCTGTATAACTGCATCTATAAGTTTTTCATCATCTGAACTCTTTTAAATATAAAATAAAGTTGTTGTTTTTTTCCCCAATATGAATCTGATATCGGTTATATTCATTACCAAAAGTTTTCTCACATGCTGGGTTGTCTCTCAAAATGATAACTTAGTGAGGGGAAAATCATCTGACAAACTTGCTGTACTATGATATTCAAGTACTTCAATCTCAAGAGTTCCAGACAGTCAAAGCTCCCTTTAAGCACTTCAATCTACCAAAAATCATGGAAATGATTATTGTAACCATCATCTTTAATGAATAGTGCAGGCAATAATGTATATAGGAACACAGAAAACTCAATCTTTGTCTAAGAACAGATCAAAACTATTATAACAAATAGCTTTATAAGCAAGTCCATATAACAAAAAAGATTCTGAAGTTTAGATAACCCACTTATTTCAAGTAATATTTAACAAAATAAGAGCCTAACAAAATAATTTAACAAAATTAAGGTGTTCCTTTTGAAGTTAATAAAAAGGGAAATTAGCTTATAGTAAAAATAAAGGAAGAGGCATTTTTATGATATTTGGATGTCATTATTATAGTTAACATGAAGTGATTAAAAACTCTCCAAATCATTTCACAGTAATATAGTAAGAATATCTATACAGAATATATAGATTGGATTATGTAGATGGAGAAATACACAGCTTTCATTTCTATGTATTACCTTTAAACATGATCTAAGTGTATTATTTCTGTTTTAATTCAACATTGTAACACTTTGAATTGTATGCTATAGCTCCTTTTAGTGCATATAATGATAAGATGTTAACTATTCAGATGTTAAGTTCTTGACTTATGAAATTACTAAACTCTATGGAATCAGGATACAATTAGCAAGTGGGTAAAATTCATGAAAGAATCTCCTAAAACCCCAAAGCCACTGGTAACTTTGCAGGTGAGATAATGTGTTATTCATTTCAGTATCAATAGTTGTATCTTTGGCAAGGGAAAACAACTACAAATGTCATTAATTTGTTTTGTTTTATCTTTCAAAATAATGAAGCACAGCTACTATGATAGTATTTAAAGTAATTGACAGTCTGATTCAATTCCATTAGTCTTTGTTCTCAAAAATTTTACATTTTCTTGTGATTTTGTGGGATATAAGATATCCAAAGGTAAGTATAAAACAAGGTAAAGAGATACCGATAATGTGATCTAAGAAAATTTGATCAGACAAAGAATAAGCTCAAGAAATGAACTTAAACTATGAGTGTGTGTGTAAATACTCAAAATTCAATTCTAAAATGTGATTAGAAGTGGTATTTTGCACTGTATGTAGCTGAAATAAAAGACAATTTAAAATATAAAACCAGGAATTTGAAATTTATTTCACTTTGGAGTCAATAATTCTAAACCAACATAAAACAAACTATATCAGAAACTTAGGTAAAGTCATTACAGCTAGCTGCACTGACTATGATAAACATATATGCAATACATAAATTCTGCATATTAAATATAAAAATTAAATTTGATAAACCTTTATTAAGTATCTACTATCTGTAAGGTACTTTACTAAATATTGAGGTTAGAGAGAAAAAAAATTAACAACCTCTGTCCCCTATTAACTTATACTCTGTTAGGAGGGGGGAAAACTGCTTATACAACAAATTAGAATTTTGCAAACACTTTAAAAAAAAGAGGATGAGAAATTCAAATGCAGAAAATTTATTTATTTTTATATTCCTAGCACCTATCACACAGTTCTTAGCAACAGTAAGTCCTTAATAAATGTGTTTTTGAATGGCAAACCAATTGATTGACTGATTAGGTAAGACTCCATGAAGAATACAATATCTAGCTGGGTTTTAAAGAAAACAAAGCATTTCAAAATTTATAGGTATGGGATGTGTCTTTTCTAGGTAAAGGGGATAGCTAGACTATACAAAGGGAAGAATACAGCAGCAGAATTAAGGGAGATCAAGGAATGGCTGGTAATCCAGAATAATCAAAACAAAGAATATATAAAATGATGAGGCTAGAGAAGGATGTTAAAGATAAACTGCAGAAAGAAGTGAAAAAGTTCAAAGAGAGTTCATATTTTCTTTATTTGTGGTATGAATTTACTGAATTTTTTCTGAGCAGAGTGAATGACACCATACAATCTGTTTTAAGAAAGTTTTCTTTGATAGATGTGTGATCGAGGGAGAGGGAAGAAACTACAAGTGGCAGTGGAGGAGAATCTAATTAGGATATAATATAGATGAAAAATATTGGGAAGATTTATTATTGAGAACAAACTCTAGGTTTTAAAAATAAAATATATTCATATGTGATATCCATAATTATAAGAAAATTATTTAGTGACTCATTGGAATAATCTGAATGGTAAGAAGAGGGGAGAATTAAAATGCTTTCATGAGAGCTGACATCAAAACATTTTATTAATACACTCTTGATGATCCTTTCTCTGTTCTTACTGTAGCAGAACTGATGTCATTTTTACTCAAGTGGCTACATGATCCTGCTACAACCGCCACATTCTTTCTTCCAACTCTGATCATATTCAATATTTTTTTCTGTTTCAAAATGGTGGCTTCCAGTCACATGGATACAAGTTCAGTCATGAAATAATTGGCACCTAATTTTTTAAAAAGGAGAAAATAAAGATGGGATATAAAAAATAAAGCACAGTAGCTAAATGTGACAAAAATATTTTTCATGTCTTTTTTTAAAGGATAGGAATGATGAAGAATACAAGGGAATTCTGATGCATGTTTTTCTTTATGTTGTACACCAGTGCCACACATTAACAAATTACCAGAAATTCTAAATAATTAAGGAGTGAAAAATCTTGACTACTAGTTTTCATGAATCATAACCTTAATAATAATTACATTTTCTCTAAAGTCATAAAGGTTGATATGATAAACCTATTGATCTGGAATAAAATAATACACTAATTTAACACATTCTGTAGAAAAGTATTAGTAAAAATTAATATTAAGTATTTTTTGCCAATTTACTATATATTTTATATTTTAATAGCTTTGTATAAATTAAGTTTTTTTTTCAATATGATTATAAGGTTCATTTTGCTAAGATTTCAAAACAACATATTATAAACCAATGGCCTCCCATATCAAAAAATGGTTTAGTCTTAGTGAAGCATTCCTATGCACACTATCATTTGCATTTAACAAGTCTACGTCAGTACCATCCTTTCTACATGATTAAAATCCCAAAGGTGCTAGGAAGCTCCACAGAACTTGATGAACTTGCCTGAATTATATCAGTGTTAAGGCAAAGGAGGAACCAAAAAGAGAAAGAAGTGTAAAATACTGGAGAATGAAGGATAATTTGCATAAATAGTAGCTACAAAAGAAGCACTGCTTGTTTTTCTCTTTCTTCTGCCATGGAAATAGGGGCTTTTGGAGAATACAGATGATGATGATGATGAATAGTTGTACCTCTTTTAAGGTAAAGGCCAAGTTTTACCATCTGTAGTAAGCACAGAGACTTGTTACATAGTGCCTTCTATGTGGTAGGCACTGGGCTATACAAATAGCATCTCATTTGATATACAAATATGATGTATAAATATTATTTGAGATAAAAAATAGGAATTCTACACAAAAGTCTAGGAAATGAAAAAGAGAGATTCTCTGATGTTTCCATGATGGTGTATTCTAACTGGTGCTCAAGGAAGAATGTTTAACCATTTATTTGACAATTTCATTAAATGGGTTATATTTAAGTACCAAAATGAAGGGAAAATGTTCATTGATGTTTAAGAGTCATACTAGAAGAGTAATTAATGTCGAAGGTAAGCATAAGAAGTAACCATTTCCCCAAATGAAACAATATCCTATAAATAAAAAATAAACATTATATTAAATTGCTTTAGAAACACTTGCATTTATAACCAACAAGTGAATAATAAAGACAAATCTTAAATCTGCCATGTATATCCATAAACTGAAGTATGATTATGGAATTAGGTTTAAAAGAAAGCACAGGATAACCCCAAAAATCACTTTAATTCTAATTTTAACAACAGAAAATCCAGAGACAGTTAGTAGGAACTTTCTTACCTCATTCTAGTGGAAAAGAACACTTTAGGGAAATATGGCAATCACATTCATTATAAATATCTATTAAGCACTTATTATAAATACATCATAATTCATATTAAGCTAAAATTCTTCCAAAATTTAATGTTAAGACCTATGCAATTTCACTAAAGAATTACTTGTTTATCACAGAGCTGAATTTGTAAAATAGAAGGGAGGCATTCTTAGGCAACATCTAGGAGAAGTTGTTTCTGGGTTAATTTTATAAACATAACATTACTATGCTGGTATTATGGTGAAAGTCCCATGTAATTTTCAGTTTCAAAAAATTATGTTAATAACGAAACTAATTTTTTTTTTACCAGAGCTCTGATCATATTTGATATAGTTCACATATCTGATATGCTTTGTTCACAAAGATCAACACCTTCTTTGGAGCTTAAGATCTTAAAAGACTTCCCTGGGCACCAAGGGGTTAAGTTACTTGTGTGAGTCACAGCATGATTTAGAGGCAGCACTCAAACTCAGCTCCTTCTGACTATGAAGTCAGTTATCTCTCTATTATACCACTCTATTTTAACATATACACAATATATCAAAAACTCCCTTAGTTGCTGCCTCTTTATTACAGTAAAAGAATTTGTTTAAAATAGTGCCAACTCATCAGAAAATTATCACTAGTTGTTGAACTGTGGTTTTATCTCTATGAGGTCAACCATATGTTTATGGAAGGAATTAATAGGTGTGAATATGGATAGATAATTTCATAAAATGCAAACTGGTTCTTTCTCAGACAAATTTTGCTTAAAATCAGTGTATTCTGAAAGGTCATTTACAATTCAGAAATGGAATCCAACTTAGGTAGCCACCTGATGTTTAACATCTTCTTTATCATAATATATATATATATATATATAAACAAGATAGATTAAGAGAAATATTTTCAGTGGAATGATAAAGTGTGTTTAGAAATGCTAACTTTATGTAAGCATAGTACATAAATAAATGCCGATTTTACTAAGAAATCACTTTCTCAACAGTATATCATGTGGCACTTATTATAATAAGCAGGAGAGATGTGGTTATTGAAAAATAAGAAAGGCAGAGTCTGTGAATTTTCTACTAATAGTAATCATTACCTAAAATGTGCACATACTTATTGTGAATCATTTCATATTATATATTGCTTATGCATTGTTCATTTTCCAAATACATTGCAGAAAAGTAATTATTGCACATTATATTTGTTGTGGATTGAAAAATATATTTTAAAAAACTCACACAATGCCTTCACTCATTGAAAGCAAATGTCTTGTGATAATTTTGAACAATACATTCCTCTCCCCTCCACCTCACTACAGCTTATCTTCAACCACATAAATGTGCAAAAAAAATGCATTTTTAAATTTATAGTTAAGGACAATTACATTAAAGAATATCTATCTATAGGAAAGAATTCAGTGTTATGCATTTCTCATTGAAATCAATGAGGAACTTGATTCAGCTCTGGAGGAACCTAGTCATTCGAGTT
>NC_045430.1:160030424-160040424 GCF_902635505.1 Sarcophilus harrisii | reverse complement strand
CTAAAGTGCATGGGGGAACTATATCCCAAATCCAAATCCAACTTTTCAGTGATATGAATATTATATCTTTAAATGTCAATTATAATATCATAAGTATTCACACTATTTACCAAATGGTAAACATAAATATAAGAACAAATAAACAGGTAACTATCTCTACTTTCCTTTAAAAATAACTATACTGGTATTCACAGGATATGTGCAGATAAATGAGGCACTAGTAAGAGTACACTGACTAGATTTTTAAAAATATGATCACCTGAAACACCTTCAAAGCAGCACATTCTCATAAAACATTCAGAAAGATTATTTGACTTAATGAATGCTCAAAATGCAAGCTCAAATCTACACTGCAAAGCAATCAAGTTTTTAGCAACTATTTTGACCTTAGTGACACAAACAATTAATTCTGCAAACCTAATATCAAAATAAAATTCTACATCTAATGCAGAATAATTTTTCAATGTATTTTTTCTAAAACAACATTAGGAATATGCTACTTCCATTTATTTTATATTCTGGTATTCAAAACTCATTTTATAAGGTTAGAAAAACTAAATAAAATAATCCGTATGTAGTAGGCAGTGAAAGGTAGGATGCGAAAAATTTTCCAATGAATGTAAAATAGATTTTCTTTAAAGTGACTATATGGAATAGACCAATTGTATTAAATTTTTTTTAAAGTTAGAGATATTATATTCCAGTTTTTAGAAATATTCAAAAATCTAAAATTAGATTTCAAGGAAATCTATCTCTGTCTATTGGTCTGTCTGTCTCTCTCTACCCTGAGAGTGTGGGATACTACCCAATATATTTATCACTAAGAATATGTTATACTGGCAATGCCCCCTTGGAAATAAAGCAGGAATGGCCATAACCACCTGCTTTAAGTCAAATTATCTAGCATATATACATATACATCTATCCATATAAGTGGGGGTATGAGAGAGATTCATTGAAATAAAATCTGATGGACAGAACACATTTTATCTAAACTACAAAGAAAAAAGAATTGTACTTGTTTATATTTTTACTTACAATAAGAAGTACAAAATTTCACTGAGAAAGAAGAGATTCTGGGTAAGAACTCATTGGTCCTATATTATTATTTTAGTCTTTCTAATACAAAAACATTAATCTGAATGTTAAACTTCCAAAAGCATAAATGAAGAGAAATTTGGGATATTATCTCAAATTTTCACTCCATTAATCCAATCCATTTCAATCTATTTTCATTACTATTTTCACTTCTAAGGAAAGATGCTTATTAAAAAGCACTGACAAACAGTTTGAGTTAATTACACATAAAAGACAAAACTACAATACTTATCATTTTTTGAAAAAAAGCCTACAGAAAAGAAACTCACAGAATAGCAAAAATTAAAAGCATCAATTTGTATTTCAATAGTACTTATAAAAAAGTAACACACAAGAAAAGGAAATATGCAAGTTATAAGGAGTTTAGCACACTGATCCTGCAACTTACTGAACTCAACTAATAAAAGTTAAATTATAGTTAGTGGCATCCCAAATGTTGAAAGATTTAATTCATATTCAGCAGGTACCCTACAACAAACGTGAAACATACCTCTAAACTTTCTGTGTCAGCTAAAGGACATGACTTTTTGTGCTTACTTATTTGTTTCATAGGGGTTGTATAGAGCAAAGCAAATGATAAACTCAGGCTATATCTAACCTTATAGACCCCATTAAAACATCTCCAGAGTCCTATTTCATTTGCCTATGATTTTGTTCTGTTTGTCTGCTTACTTAACATCTAATCATAGCTTTAAGAAAAAGAAATAATTCCTTAGCCTCTCTTCAAAACCTATCTGCTACTTCATAGTACTCAGATGAATTTTTTTTCCCTCAATTGTTATTTTCACTAGTTTTTGCAGATAATGTCTAGTGGAATCTCTATAACAACATGGAAAAAAATACTGGCTAAACAGACAAGGTTCTTACTTGGAGGAACCAATAAATAGCATACATCCTACAATATTCTGCTGATGTGTTTTGAACTGCAAACAATTTGAAGTAGAAGGAAAATGAACTATAGTAAACCACTAGCTTTATTTACAGTAGTCTATAAAATGAGCTAATCCTAGGAATTTAGTAGGCATTTAAAAGCAGATGCTGTGAAAAGGTATCCAAAAGAAATCAAATTTTTCATCCTAATAATTGTTGAATATAACACGTTACATAATTTTAAGACAACTGAAAGCTTATGCAAAGTGTTATGCACAGCTGTTAAAATAGAATATTCTGTAAAACAGTGCCCAGATGTAAAACATTAACAACTTCTCAGATTTCAGACTTTAACTTTTTTAGAAAATTGTGTTTTCCCTCCCATTTCAATCACTTTTCAATCAATTTCTGATAAAATCTGCATTAATTTTCTATCACATGAGAATATTTGTAAGGCATATAGCACAGATCTGACACATAGTAGGGACTATATAAATGTTTGTTTCCTTTCTCTTCTCCTTTTCTCTTATTTTATTTAGGGAGTTGAACATGATCTACTGTTCACTGAGGCCCAACTAAGATGTGGACATTGTCCCTTTTATGTTATGAGACTTTTCCACAAAATATCAGTTCTATCAGAAATTTTTAGATAGTTACTCATTGGTTCAAAAACAAAGTATTGTATAACAGAAATAAATGCCTATGGTTAATAAAAGAAAACACGAAATAGTATAGACTTTCTGGCCTATCAAAGAATATTCTTTTAAATTATCTGTCCTCTGTCATTGTTCCTGCAGTCCTGAGAAAAGGAAGGATGGAATGACTATTTTTAGATTGAAAACAAAATTTAAGGTCACAAATGAAATTTGAAAAAAAAAAAAAAAGTCAGGTAGCCAGTTTAAAATAAATAAAACTTTCGTTCAGAATCTGTTTCTTAAAAAAAATAAATAAAAAAAAAACTTTTAAATTGACAACTACATTTTATGGGGCACCAGAGGCAAACGGAAATAGTTAAAAGATAACCAAAGATAATAAATACAACACACTCTGACATTTCTACTGCCATGCAGAGAAGAATTTTCAGGGACAGGTACCTAGGTAATCCATGTGATCCCAACATTAGTTAGCTGATGTTAAGTAAACAATAACCATTATTTATAACTATCGAAGAGCAACATCTGTGTGGGGAGAAGTCCTTGTGGTCCTTTTCACCTCAGCTCAGACTTGGGAACAATTCATTGTATGAGAAAGTATCAAGTAAGGAGGCCCTCTGGTGGAAAATGAAGGATCACATTCGACAGCCCAGAAACACTAGACAGGAAACCAGAAGCCCTAAAAACATGTATTACAAACCTTTACAGAATCTTTCTAAATTGCCCTGTGCACTTAATTGATAAGATGGTACGTTAAGGGCACTCTTCTCAGGTTGCTGGGGTGGCGTAAGGGATAAGAAAATAATGCCTTTGCTTCTAATTCCCATATGCTCAAAACGAGACCAAGTCAACCCCTCTGCATTCTGTAGATTAATACACATAAATCTAATAATGATTAATTAATATTAATATATTAATACATTATATACAGATATTTGTATATAATATGCTAAATTTCCTAGGAATATATTCTTTCCAATTGAGGAAATAGCCTGGTTTGTTTTTAAGGAAACAGTGAGCAAAACAAAACTTACCTGCTGTTGTTGCAGATGCAGCAGTTCTACTGTGCTTACTTCTGTGCTGGTGTCACCACTTGATCTTCCATCTCTGCTGCCAGCATCTAATTGGCTGCTTAGAGTGCTCATTCCATTTTGATTCATTGAACTGTTGCTTATTGTCTCTGTCGCAGATTCCTGCATCATGACTTAATACCTAAAAGTGATTAAGAAGTATCAATTAACACCCGTTACACCTTCACACTTCCATTATCAAGATGGCCCTCTCTGCCAATTACAGAGACAGCATCTTTTGGGGGGGGGGGGGATGGAGAAGCCCTGCATAGTCATTTACCAAGAAATGTAATACAAATTCAGCTTTCATCCAGATACTAATCACTGAAATTATGGTTTCTATAAGCAATCTTTGTGTGGTTACATTTAACAGCCAAAATAACATACCATGCATGCAGCATGGTCAATAGCATTTATGAACGAATACATTTTAAAGTCTACCTATAAAACCAGTTTAAATGAAGGCACGAGTGCACAGTCTGCTCTATATTTCCTATTATCTACCTTTGACAACCATGGATGACTATACAGCCTTATTTAAAATATTCACTATCTTGATTCTGTCAGAATTTTACAGCATATCTTATGCAAGGCTGTTGTTTAATGATGCACAGCTAATCATACAAAATTAAAATTTTGTAAGGGTGTTACAAATCATATGGTATCAACCAATGATAAATAGTATAATGGGCTTCTCCTTTTTTGTGACTAAATAAAATTTTGCCTTGGAGGCATTTTAAGAAAAAGCTCCTGCCGCAAACACGTCAGATATTGCCTATTTTTTAATCAAACAGCTCATATTCATTTATTTTTCTGACATTTAAAACATTTAATACTGTCCTTCCTGGGAAGTAATTAAGCTTATGCATGAGCAGCAATCAAACTGTTCACTTGAAGATGACTTAAAACTCAATTTTAACATAGGCAAATAAATGAAAGATATAAAATTAATTTTCCAGGCATGTATTAGATATGAAAGCTGGAAATAAAATCTATCAAGAATATCACTAATGATTGTGCTAAAAACAGCATAAATTATGCATATTACCTTCTCTACAGTAATAAATGTTTTATCATTTTCACTGCATAAATATACTGTACTTTCAGGATAGCAATGAGATGTCCTGCCAAGATCAGTTGAAATCCTTGCAGTAAATAAAGGAGCAATGTGCCCTTACAAACCAGAATTTCAAGGTGCATTTTGCATCTGCAATCTGAAAAGGTCAATTTTGGCTCTCAATTATATCTAAATCCAATATTATGTTCTAATGGTCTAAACTAGAACAACAACAAAAACTTCAATTCTCTGTACACAAAAATTCTGGAAAACAACCTGGCTGAGCAGGCACTTTAATAGCAACTAAATAGATAAACAGCGTACTTAAGTTTAGATATGGAAATATAGATCACTACATCTTTATTAGGCTATTGTCTTTCAACTTGCCTATATATTAAATATTCTTTCCATTTTTATTAAAACAATGAATTTACTCTAAAGTAAATTCAAGTTTAATGTTCCTTAACATGGCATACAACTATACTCCCTAGCATCTCCTCCACAATACATTCAAGTGTGCACACATATATTTGTATATATGCACACATACCTATAGTATATAACATTTTGAATGCTAGTTCAAATATGTATTTAAACTTATGAGTTTTGATGAGCATTTGGATAGAATCTAAGAAATGTAAGATTATCTCCACTAGACTAAATAAGTAATATTAAAGAAGACCTACTAAAATTCCATTGTATTAAAATGTTTCTGCTACTAGGTTAGGTGAAGAAAGTTACAACCTACATTACATATATTAGTTTAAAGAATTTAGATCAAGAATAAATAGGATTTGAAATAAAATAAACATGAAAATAGTTAACATACAGAAAGGCAGCTGCTATAACTACAGTAAACAACTTCTGAACCAGATGTGTTTATGAGCAAACAGTCCTTGTTAAACATTCTATTGAACATTAACTAAGAAAAATAATATAAATGAAAAATGTGATACACAGAGTGATGAATTTTACAAGAAGAAAACAAAGCTAATACTCTTTTCTGAGATTAGGCAGCTAATAAGTATTCAAATTAGGCATAAATTTTACATGCACAATGTTTAAAATATTCAGAGAAAAGGGCCTGATTGCCCTTACTAGTAATATGAAAATTCTAATGTGGGTCTTCCTCAACTATAGGAGCAGATATTCATTTTGTTTTTATAAAATTCAAGTCCAATAAACATCTGAAATATAAAGTGGCATAGAAATGTGCTAAGAATATGTATTTTTCTCTTTCTAGCAGAGTTTGAAATTTAGAAAAAAGATAAACATTAAAGTGCTACATTATCAAATAGAATAGACAAGTTCAATACTTTAAAACTGACCTTCTATGAATATGTCATGACCACTTGGTTGTGTTAAATAGAGCTGGATTTTTATATATAACCTGTATCATAACCTGGAGAGTATAAAAATTAACCAGACATTTATATGTCTAAACCTTTGGTTACAATTATTAGAGAATACTTATATATCTTTCAATTCACTTAACAAAAAGGTTCTCCTGTTCACTATAGTGTTTGTGTCTTTGTAAAATCTTAGAATGCAGTTCAAGGGGGTCACTACAAATTGAAATATCTATAAACTAACACAATCAGGTTTATAAAAAGAGATCTAGAAATGATACTTTGCTAGGGAAAATAGTGGGATTTGACCTAATAACCATATGCACAAATAAAAGAAATTATGAAATTATATGATTAACATTGGGTAATTCACTTGAATGAGAAAATTTAGAAGTACAGTCACTTGAAGAAGGCATTTTCATTGTAGTAAAGTAGACATTTCAAATATTATACTAAATTGTTTCTGGTTAGAGCGAGGTGTTGTCTCCATCAGAAGTGAATATATTCAGGGACAATAAACAAAATGTCAGATGAGGGTACATAAATGAGAGGATATTTTGAATTCATCATAAATTAAACTACATATGCACTTTCAAAGTGGGTTGCATTTGCAGTGATCCAAAAAGTCTTCATTGAAGAGTGAACTAGGCTGTTCTAACATCAGATACCAAAATACGAACTGAACAAAGATGGAGAAAATAACTTCCTGCTTGATAAAGGAAAAGGAGAGTTTAGGGATTATCATTTTATTGCTCAATTACATTGATATGGTAAAAATCTCAATTCTGCCATCATAGACAAGTGATCAGCTGACAAAATAACTCTTCAGCGCTTTAACTTGAATGATTAAGTTTTACTTTTCTTCTTTTCAGTTTTTCCTTTCTTTCTTTCTTTCTTTCTTTCTTTCTTTCTTTCTTTCTTTCTTTCTTTCTTTCTTTCTTTCTTTCTTTCTTTCTTTCTTTTTTCTTTCGCAAGTCACTGTACTACAGATACTTATTCTCTACACCACTTCCCTTTTGAAACATTAAACTGACACTGGAACTGACTGCACAAGATTGCATTTTCTCTTCCTAAACAACTTGAATTGAAAGGTTACTTAGTGTAACAATATTTACTTGCAGAATTGTGTTGTTACCAAGGGTATAATGGATGGTGGCTATGCAGGTTTACGCAAGAATGAGTGAAGCATGAGGCATTAGCCATGTGTTTGACATGTTTCAAATTGCTATAATCCAGCATTAAACACACCCAGCAATTCATGCCATTTCTTGCAGCCATAATCTTGAATAAAGCGTGCACAACCACTTATTATATAAATTAGTATATGACTCCCTGTTATAGTCACAACAGTGCTTTTGTGTTTATTTTGCATCAAGATGTGGTCTTTTATTTGTACAAATAGCAGGATATAAAGACATAGCTCAATTAGACCTCCTTACTTTATGATAGGGTAGTACTGAATGCTAGACTTGGTGGTTTTATTTTTTTTCCCCTAGAGTTATGGGTTCCATTGGCATAAAACCGTACTATGGGAAATATTTATTTGCCTCAATGATAACAGGAAACTTCTTGTATCCTTCCATCCCGTATTTATTACATTGTACAAAAGTTTAGCACAATACCTGCACAAGTACAGGTAACGGTTATCCTCAACCATCAGCAGGAAACATACTCTGTTCCCTACTACTTCCTTACAACACATATATACATATAGATCATCTTGCCTTCTTTGCCTCTATAAGTCTCTGATAGACAGACATACACCATATCACACCTCCATCTCTGATGCCTCTCTTTGAAAATATACAGGATTTTTTATAAAGATGTTACTTAGTGCCTTAATATTTGACCAAGACAAACTACTTAGTTTTCTTCAACACCAACTGCTAAGTAAAAACCCCCACAAAAACACAACACATCATTCATATAAATTGGTTTACTCTCCCCTATGAATATGATCACTTTTTTATTAAGGAAGTTGGATTGCAATAACTATACATGGAAAAAAAAATAGTAAGAATGTCACAGATGGTTCTTACCATTATTCCATATGATATTTTCTTTCCCGAATTTGCTATAAAAAAGTAAAAAAGACCCTAGGAAATTTCAACTATTTGATTTTTAAAATCAAATATATGTATCTATTATACAAAAGTTCTCATTTACAAATTTGTGAGGCACTTCAATTTTAAAATGATAGTGGTTGGTATGTATGTTCTTCCATACTCTGTTTTTTTTTTTTTTTTTTTTTTTTAATTTAACACTATTTATAAAGGTTGGCTATACAGGTTTCTGCAAGAATAAGTGATGCATGGGGGAAATTCACAAATTTAACACCAAAATCATATACCTCTAACTCCATAATAATTGTTCTAAAATTCTGATGTTTCAAACTTGACTGTGATATAAAAGTTCAGAAAAAAAGAAGCTTTTTAAATAATGGGAACTTTTGTGCTCTACTGGAATTAATTCATCATTGACACCAAGCACAATGCATTTGAAATCTAGCAGTGGTATGGTAAAAGTCTTTAATACTTATGATTGCCTAATAAATCAAAATGCCAAATATGAAGGACATAGCTGAACATACAAGAACAAAAAACTGAATAAGCACATGAATGTTTTTAGATTTTTTTGGTTAACTTAAATATAACCTTCAAAGAATAATTTGGAAAAGACATATTATTTCAAGAAGCAAGAGCTCTTTTTTAAACTAAATGCAAAATATGTTTAAAATATGTCAACAGAGTTTTAAGTTGATGGTAAAATTGTGAAGATTATTTTTAAATAGGTACAAATTTAAGTTTTCATTAACAAGTTAAAAATATTAAACACAGAGGATGTAAAACATACTCCAACTATTTAATAGCCATCACAATTAAGTGCAGAAATGACACTATCATGATAGCACCTTCATCAACTAAAAGTCTTGAAAAAATATGAAAACAAATAAAAATCATATTTTCAAAGCCAATCCAATATTAATATGCTTAATGACTCCATAATAAGAATAATTATTTTGCCTGAAGACTGAAAATAAGTTTTTAAGACTTTCTATAATCATGAAAGAGAAAAGATTTCATCATGCTAAAAAAAAAAAATCTAACCAACTCTCTGAAAACTAAGTGTTAAATCTCAGAGGCTATTTTATTTTTAATACACTGCCATAATAAATTTGAAACAATGGTACCACTGGCACAAGGATATACAATAATTCTATTATTTGCAGATATATCATAATGAAACATCACATTTCTGTATCTGTAGTGCAATATTCCCCTTAACAGGTATACTTGCAAGAGATTTGATTATACTGAATGATGGTTTTGGTGAACTAATATTTTTTCCAAGTACATTTAAAAGTCAAAATCATATTTTCTAATATGTATCTATATTCCAAAAGTCTCAAACTATTTCTCATAACTACATACATGTCATACAATTTTCACTTAAATAACTTATTTCTCAAAGAGACGAAAATACTGTTTTAAAGAGATTTTCAACATTACATGTAAAATAAACAGCATTCATTTCAACTTTGCAAAATTTGGGAAATCACCAATCATTAATTTATTTTAAGTGATTTAAATCATTCCTTGAAAAAATCGATTTTGTTTTTATTTATATCTATATATTAGGAGTATGTGATTAAGGGAAGGATTAGGGAAAGATCCCCTATTTTATCATGTTCCCATGGAGTACCTGATGAATTGGACCGATTTAATTTTCAACTCTAGGACCATTAATCTTTACAAGTCATAAGGCCACCTCATCTATATTAACACTACATGAAAGACAATAAAGTATAATTATTCCATGTGTTATAGAGACCCAAACTTAAGTTTGTTACAAAATTTCCAAGCCAAAATGAAAACAATGTGTAAGTTACAGCTGGAATGATAC